>NC_053431.1:44766561-44866505 GCF_007990345.1 Gossypium hirsutum | reverse complement strand
GGGCAAGTTGAGCCCAAGATCATGGCCGTACAAAATCTCCGAACGAGTTGTCCGGTTGCGTATAGATTGATTTTGCCCCCGGAGCTTGAAAAGATTCATGACGTCTTTCATGTTTCGATGCTTCGACGCTATCGATCTGATCCATCGCACATAATTAGCCCATCGGAGGTTGAAATTCAAGTCGACATGAGCTATGAAGAAGAACCGATGCGTATCCTAGCTCGTGAAGTGAAGGAGTTGCGAAACAAAAGAGTTCCGCTAGTAAAGGTGTTATGGCTCAAACACGGGATCGAGGAAGCTACTTGGGAGACCGAGAGCTCGATGAAAGAACGATACCCAAACCTATTTACCGGTAAGATTTTCGGGGACAAAAATTTCTTAAGTGGGGGAGAGTTGTGACAGCCCAAAGTTGACCCTAGTCGGGAAGTGGTTTCGGGACCGCTAAACCGAGTCACCGAAATGTTTGAATGTGATACTTATTGTCTAGAATATGTAATTATGAATGTGTGAAAATTTCAAGCTTCAATTTGGTTGATTTCATGTGAATTTAGTCAATAGGACTTATGTGAGAAAATTCTAAAATGTGATAGGTCAATGTGTGAGGACCTATTAGTGCATGTGGACAAAGGGGGGACTTGCATGTCAAATTCCCCCCCCCTAATGAGTAGTGGCCGGCCATGACAAGGAATGATGGGCAAAACATGTCATGAAACATGTTTTGTTAATGGAAGAATAAAATAAGGAGTATGGGTAATAAAGAAATGGAAAACAAAAGAAAAAAAAAATGTGTGTGTAGTGTTTGTCCCCCCCCATTGCCGTGAGCTAAAGAAGAGAAAGGGGGAATTTTGTTCATCCTTTTTCTCATCTTCATGCTTGCCAAAACTAGAAATAAAAACAAAGAAAAATTTTCTCATCCTTTGGTTCATCCTTGGCCAAAAATTTTAAGGAGGAAAGAAGAAGAAAGGTGAAGAGATTCGGCCATGCATGTAGCTAGGCTAAGGTATGTTTGATGATGTTCCATGAGAGGCATGCATGTTTTAGTTGTTAGCTTGAGTTCTACCTAACCCATGGTCTAAATCTTGCTATGTGATGGAAATGGCACTTGACCATGGATGCATCATTCTTGGTTGATGTTTGATGTTGTGGTGATGAGGTATGAGGATGAGTTAAGATTCGGCCTAGGTGGAGGTTGTGTTAATGCCATTGCATGCAAAATATGAAGCTTGTTAATGATGCATGTGATGATGGCTTGATGATTCTTGAACCTCCTTTTTAGCATTTTGTGTGAGCACATATGTGCATTGGTTGCTAAATGGAGAAGAATCGGCTAGCAAGATGTGTGCTAAGGCCGAATGTAACTTTGCATGTTAATGAGCAATGCATGTGTTAAATTGATGAAAAGGGGGAGGATGCTTTACTAGTGTGTATATGTGTGTATTAAGTGTTGAAATCGACCCCAAAAATGGACATGCATATTCGGCCAAGGGGAAAGAAATTAGCTAATATGTTGTGTTGATGCATGATTTTTGCATGTATGAGACTTTAATGTCTAATGTATAAATATGGGCTAAGTGCCTTGTGTTCATCTTTTGATGCCTAAATGATGAAATCAATTTATTTGTTTGATTAAGCTCAAGAGCAAAGGGGAAATAAAACCGATAAAGGGAAGGAAAAAGTGGTTGAATAGCTAGCGGAATCGTTCGACAACACCCGAGGTAAGTTCTTGAGTAAGAGAGCTTAAATTTCGATGTGATTAAATCATGCTCTATGTGTGGCTATTGAGCCGAATGTGCAAGGACAATATGTGCCTTGTGTTTGAGTTTCGTAAACGAAAATGAAATATGAATGTGCCATGAATTATTGTTAGATGTGCATGATTAATTGAATGCTGTCCGGGCTAAGTCCCGAAGGCTTTGTGCTAAGTGAATATATCCGGATTAAGATCCGAAGGCCTTTGTGCGAGATACTAAATCCGGGTTAAGTCCCGAAGGCATTCGTGCGAGTTGTTAAATCCGGGTTAAGTCCCGAAGGCATTCGTGCGAATTGTTAAATCCGGGTTATGTCCCGAAGGCATTGTGTGAGTTACTAAATCCGGGCTATGTCCCGAAGGCATTTGAACGAGGAGCTATATCCGGTTAAATCCCGAAGGTACGTGATTTGGTAATGAATGAGCTTGCTGTAAAATTCCAGCGAATACTCGAAAAACATCCCAATATGGGGATATGTTACGTATGTGTTGAATTTAATCGAGCCCTTACAAATAAATGTTCGCTCAGTTGATAAACGAGCTATCGGCCTTCGGCTAAGTTAGTCTATTGTGTATGTGCATAAGGGTTGTTAATGTTGTGAAGCAAGTTTGATATCGGTAAATTGCGTATTATGAAATATTCCGTTTAGCTAAATGTGTGCTATTATTTGTGCATGCTGGAATTCCTTGCTCAAACTTACTAAGCATAAATTGCTTACTCGTTACATTGCTCCTCTGTTTTATAGACTTTTGGTTCTCCAGCTATCGGACTCGGGATCTTGAAGTCGAAGTCGCCCACACTATCAAAGGCTCTTTTGGGTACTATTTTGGTTGAATTTTGATATGGCATGTATAGGACTACCCATTGTTGTCTTTCGAGTACTTTATGAAATGTATAAGTGTACAGCCATGCGAAAATGGCTTGTAGAAGTGGAGTATGGCATTAGACCATTCGTATTTATGAATGTATAGATGGTTTCATGATGTAACTATAGTTGGAATGGAAGTGTTGAGCAAATGATCAGCCACTGGAATGGCTAAGTATGATCATATGTGGGCTTATGTATGACAAGGCCCTAGTTGGTCCATGAAACCCCAAATTAGGTAAGGTTTACTTTGAAAACAGAAGCTGATAGCAGCAGTGGTGTGGATTGGAAAAATCACAAGAATTCGTAGGAGTTGAATTAAATAGTGAATAAATTATGTAATCGAACCTTGATGAATCTACTTTCATATGGAAGTAACGAAACAATCATAGGAACAGTACAGTAAGAGATATTCGGGTTCTTGTGGAACAGGGCCAGAACAGTTTCTGGATTCCCTGTTCCGCCTTTGGAAATTCACTATAAATTGACCAGAGATAATTAGGGGTCATACCATATATGTATGGATTCCTCTCTGAGTCTAGTTTCCATAGAAACAAACGGCATCAGTATTGAAGCTCTGTGCAGAGAGATATCCAAGTCGTAATGGGAAAAGGTCAGTGTAGTCGACTCCTGTAACATGGGAGACTTTGACTAATAAACTGTACTAATTGGCCCGACCAAAAATTCTAGAAAAAAATACATAGGTGGGGACATGAGTCTAGTTTCAGGGAAAAATCACAAAACTGATTTTCGAGTTGTGAAACTCAAGATATGATTTTTGAAGCGACTAGTACTCAGACTGGGCAGTGTCTGGAAAAATTTTTCAAAGTTTGTTAACATCTCGTGTCCGACTCCGGTGTCGGTCTCGGGTTCGGGGTGTTACACATATACTCAAACATCCCAATAAATATCCTTTATAACTTTATCACATCTCAATATTCAACTTAACTCATTTCCAAAAGAAAATCAACTTCCACATACCTGAACATTGAATTCATTTAGCACATTTAATCACTGTTAACGATACCCGTTGAATCATTCAAAATCATTACGGATACTCATTAAGCACATATAGCTCTTACAATGCCATATCCTAGATATGGTCTTTCATATGCTCACATATCGAGCCGATGCCATGTCCCAGACATGGTCTTACACACTATCTCAATCAATGCCTTCGTCCCAGACGAGGTCTTACATGAATTCCACTTCACACACTTAGTGCCCACTGACCGATCTCGCACTCATAGTGCTCGATTAAAGGAATTCGCACACACACAGTGCCTCTAATCATTCACACACATAGTGCTCTTATTCATTCGTTATTACACATTAAAATGACTTAACCAAGTCTATAAACATCATGTATGTACACTTTTAAACAGATCATCTCATTTAAATTTGAATTCGTATAGTAATGAATACTTAAACTTTGCTCAAATTACCGGCACGAAGCCTACTGGGCACGAAGGCCCGAATACACGTCACCAGCATGATTGCTCTTTGGGACCTAGCCCGGATATAACACCAGCACGAATGCTCTTCGGGGTTTAGCACGGATATATCACTAGCACGAATGCTCTTCGGAACTTAGCCCGGATACATCACTAGCACGAATGCTCTTCGGAACTTAGCCCGGATACATCAGTAGCATGAATGCTCTTCGGGACTTAGCCCGGATACATCACTAGCACGAATGCTCTTCGGAACTTAGCCCGGATACATCACTAGCATGAATGCTCTTCGGGACTTAGCCCGGTTATAGTAACTCACACAAATGCCTTCGGGACTTAACCCGTATTTTGTAACTCGCACAAATGCCTTCGGATCTTAGTCCGGATATGGTCACTTAGCACAAAGCCTTCGGGACTTAGCCCGGACATCATTCGAATAACCATGCACATTTAACAATAAATCATGACACATTCGTATTTCATTTTCATTAGCAAAACTCAAACACAAGACACTTATCACTCTTGCCATTTCGGCTCAATAGCCACACACAAAGAGCACGATTTTGATTTGCTTAAAACATGATCTAATCAAATCATAATTTAAGCTCTATTACTCAAGAACTTACTTATGTTATACCCTTCTCAATATTGACACATCATAAGCATGTCTCAGTCCTCTCAATACCATCTGCTACAGCTCGATCGGGATCGGAATTCATTACAATAAATAAACACATTTTCAATTGTCAGAAATCACCACACTATCAAATATTCACATAATGGCATGTATAGCTAGACCCAAACGTATTACGGTAGTCCTAGAATCGACTAAACCGTAGCTCTGATACCAATAAAATTGTAACACCCCATACCCGAGACCGTTGCCGGAGTCGGACACGAGGGGTTCACAGACTAAATTCGCTTACTATCGCAGTCCATTTTAAAAATTTTCAGGCAGTTGGCTAACTGCGTCACAGTCACCTTAAAAATCATATCTTGAGTTTCACAACTCGAAAATTAGTTTTGTAATTTTTCCCTGAAACTAGACTCATATGCCCATCTACATATTTTTTTCTAGAATTTTTGGTCAGGCCAATTAGTACAGTTTATTAGTCAAAGTCTCCCATGTTACAGGGATCGACTACACTGACCTTTGCGCATTACGACTTGGATATCTCCCTGCACAGAGCTTCAATACTGATGCCGTTTGTTTCTATAGAAACTAGACTCAGAGAGGAATCTATACATATATGGCATGACTCCTAATTATCTCTGGTTAATTTATAATGAATTTCCAAAGTCGGAACAGGGAATCCAGAAACCGTTCTGGCCCTGTCTCACGAGAACCTGAATATCTCTTAACATACTATCCATATGATGGTTTCGTTACTTTCCTATGAAAATAGATTCATCAAGGTTCGTTTACATAATTTATTCACTATTTAATTCCATTCCTACTGTTTTTAGTGATTTTCCAAATCTACATCACTGCTGCTGTCAGCATCTGCCTTTAAGGTAGACTTTACCTATTTCATAGTTTCCATGATTCAACTAGCCCTTTTAGCATAAATAGCACAAATTATGATAGTGATTAACCATTCCCATGGCCAATCCTTGTTAAGCATATCCACACCTCTCAATAACCATATCCATACCAAATGATTATAACATTATGCTCAAACATATATAAGCCATTTTCGCATGGCTATCCAAAATTATACAAATCCAAAGGGTCCATGACCCACAACAAAAAGGGTAGTCCTACACATGCCATTTCGAAGTTCAACCAAAATTGTACCAAAAGGGGGCTTTGATAGTGTGGGCGACTTCGACTTCAAAATCCCGAGTCCGATAGCTGACGAACCAAAATCTATAAAACAGAGATTCAAAGAACGGAGTAAGCATTTAATGCTTAGTAAGTTTTAAGCAGTGTCAACAGATAACAATCAAATTATAACATAGTTGTTCGTATTTTTTATTTCACTCTTCCTTCGGGCATACCATCCCTTTACCGAATATGCACATCTCATCATATACAATACGCAGATACCCTTTCACATAAAAGTGAGCTCATGTGACATAGATATATCGTATGATTTCACATAACCTCTCACACTGATCCGATGTCACATAATCATAGGAATAGTCTCATAGATTGCTCTCGTATGCATCACATAACTACCTTATGATTTAGTGCAAATCAAGCTCACATATAAACTTGGAGTACATACCTGTTTAACCTTTTGCATTGAATATATTTATAAGCAATTCTTATTACGAAGTCTTACCCGGACATAATCTCCACACGAAGTTATCGGGTCTTACCCGGAAAAAATCCCCACACATAGTCATCGGGTCTTTAGAGCTCGGATATAGTACGAGCACGAAGCTTACGGACATTAATCAGTGATAATATTCTCGCATAAAGCCTGCGGGGTTTTAACCCGGATATAGTACTGACACAAATGCCCTTCGGGACTTATCACATTTATACACTTTCACATCCATCACGTTGGCCACTCGGCCCTGTCACATATATACACTTTCACATTCATCACATCGGCCATTAGGCCTTATCACATATATACACTTTCACATTCATCACATCGGCCATTAGGCCTTATCACATATATACACTTTCACTCGGCCATTAGGCCTTATCACATATATACACTTTCACATTCATCACATCGGCCATTAGGCCTTATCACATATATACACTTTCACATTCATCACATCGGCTATTAGGCCTTATCACATATATACACTTTCACATTTATCACATCGGCTATTAAGCCTTATCACATATATACACTTTCACATTTATCACATCGGCCATTAGGCCTTATCACATATATACACTTTCACATTCATCACATCGGCCATTAGGCCTTATCTCATATATGCATGTTCACATCCATCACATAGAATCCTAAATCAAAATATAGATTTTCATGTATTCACATCACAATTATCCAAATATACTTCACATACCACATATACTTTCACGTATACACACTGTCTTGGCTGAATCTACATCTATCATTTTCCAATATCACAATTTAGAATTCACGTATGGGTTTAATCAATAGCTTATGAGCAACTAAAACAAGTTTATCAAGGTTTACAACACAATCTCAAATTCAGCACAAGCTGTTTTTCCTGAGAAATAGTCACTAAATTATTTATAACTGGAGCTACAAAACTCCAAATCACTTTCCGTTAATTTTTCCTGAGTATAGACTCGTATATCTTCCATCCATAAAATTTCCAGAATTTTAGGTTAGGCCAATCAATACCAGATTTTTCTTAAAGTTTCCCCTGTTTCACTATTTGACTAATTTGACCACTCTTCACTACGAATCAAATTTCTCATTTTACAGAATTCAAAATGTGTTTTATTTGATTTAATTTGAAACTAGACTCATTAAGGAGTCTAAGCATATAAATTTTATCTTATAACCATTTTTGTACAATTTATAATGATTTTCTAAATACAGAACAGAGGATTACAGTGTCATTCTGCGCTGTCCACACAACTTTAAGTATCTCATTATCGGAAATTCCTTTGCTTACACGGTTTCTTTTATAAGAAACTAGACTCATTAAGCTTTAATTTCATGTCTCATTAAGCCTCTAATTCAAATCCATAAATTTATGGTGATTTTCTAAAGTCACGTTACTGCTGCTGTCCTAAGCAGACTATTTCAAATTACCCTTAAATTCCCAAGCTCAAACACTTAAGAACTTACCATTTGAACTTAGAACATATCATGGCCACATCATATCTTATTAAATCAACTCATCATGTCCTATTATAATTGAATTTACTCAACGTTTAATCACTTAAAACTTACCTCGGATGTTGTCGAACGATTTCGGCGGCTATTCGACCACTTTTTCCTTCCCTTTATCGGATTTAGTTCCCCTTTGCTCTTGAGCTTAGTCTATCAAACCACCATAGCCGATTTCCTCAAAGCTCTTTTTCCTTCTTTTTCTTTCTCCTATTCGGCCAAGAACAACATGAGAGCCTTTCTCTTCTTTTTTTTTGTCATGCATGAGAATGATGAACACATTATTTTCTCTTTGTTTTCTTCCTTCAATTTCTTATTAGTTTATTGCCCATGCTTCTTATTTTATTCTTCCATTAACACAACATGTTTCATGACATGTTTTGCCCATGCTTCTTATTTTATTTTTCCATTAACACAACATGTTTTGCCCATCATCCCTTGTCATGGCCGGCCACTAGTACTTAAATGGGGGGGAAATTGACATGCAAGTCCACCCCTTTGATTACATGCACTATTAGGCCACTTGCATTTGCCTAGCATATTTCTAAATTTTCTCACATAAGTCCTATCAACTAAATTCACATGCAATTAACTAAATCGAAGCTTAAAACTTTCACACATTTATATTCACATATTTTAGGCAATAATTATCACATTCAAATAATTTGGTGACTCGGTCTAGCGGTCCCGAGACCGCTTTCCGACTAGGGTCACTTTAGGGGTGTCACATGTTTGTACTTTGATGATTAATGGAAGATTATGAAAGTTTGATGTGTGATTAATGGAAGATTATGAAAGTCTGATGTGTGATGAACATCTTTTACTAAATAATTTTTAGTGAAAACACCTAAAAAGGACTTGTTTGAAAAAATTGTAAAAATGAGTAGTAAAAATGTGAAATAAAGGAAAATGTGGGCTGATGTGAGTATGGTGTAGGTTCAGCTAGGCTTGGGTAACCAAGAAAATGCATGCATTTCATTTTACGAGCTTAGGGACTAAAGTGTAAATAAGTAAAAAGTTAGGGGTAAAAAGGTAATTTTACCAAAGTATGTGTTGTGGGTTGATTTGAATAATGTATATATTAAATAAGTTAAATTTGACATTATAGATGAAGAAAAACGTGATTCGAGTCTTGATCTGGGGAAAAACAAAGTTTACAAGGATTAGGCTCGTTTCTATCATTTTGTATCCATTGCCGGAATAGTGTACGAGGCATTACCGGAGTTTACTGAACATTTTCAGATAATTCCGAATCATTTATTATTCATATTCTTAAAATAATCATAACGTCCCTCTATTGGGCTCTCGAAGCCCAAAACATACATTAAACATTCAATTCACATTCATGTCACATAAATATACAATTCAAACATTTAATAATTCAATTCAAGTTGCATGAACTTACTTTGTTGCTTATTCGTGTTTATAATTTCACTAATCCGATAACGTTTCTTTTCCAAGTTCAAGTCTCATATTTGAGTCGCCCGAATCTTTATAAATAAATTTGATCATCATTTTTATTTATTTCATATTCTGATACGTTCAATTAATGCTCTAGGTAAAATTACCATTTTACCCCTAAACTTTTGATTAATGACGATTTCATCCATAGGATCAGAAAAGTAAAGTTCTTGTAATTTAATCCTTGTTTCGAGCCTAATTATTCTTATATATATTGATAATAGCCCATGAATTCTATAAAATAACAAAATTTTCTATAATTTCAACATTTTTAATTTAATCCCTAAAACATGTTTTGACCCGATCTTGATCTAAATTAATAATTTCATTCAATTTTGTAATTTAAATAATAAGATAATCCATTTCATACAATTTGGTCACTTTTGACATTTTTACAAAATTGCCCATAATTTTACTTTTATTCAATTTAGTCCCTGAGCCTAAAACATGCAAATTAGCCATGCTAGCTGAATATTCATATATATATTCCTCCTCCTCCTCTCCATTCCACATCCTTGATGTATATATCATGCTTACAAGTAACATTATCTATAATTTCACTATTAACTCATATGTATATTCAAAGCTATCCGTCCGTATCATAGTCACTAAATTATTTTTATCTTAAGATACAGAAATCCAAATTAAGATCCGTTAATTTTCTGTGAAACTAAACTCACATATCTTCTTACCATAAAATTTTAGAATTTTTGCTTTAACCAATAAGTACAGTTTATTCTTTAAAGTTAGCCCTATTCTGCTGTTTGACAGTTCCAACCCTTCTTCACTAAGAATTAATTATCTTATTGTACAAGATTCAGATGATGTTCGTGCTTATTTATATTGAAAATAGACTCATTAAGGATTTTAGACATATAAATTTAAGCCTTTAATTATTTTTCTCCAATTTTTTATGATTTTCCAAAGTCAGAACAAGGGAGCCAAAATTATTCTAACCTTGTCTCACTTAATTTATTATATCTCACAATTCAAAATTCCATTGCTTACACCATTTCTTCTATAAGAAACTAGACTCAATAATATTTAATTCCATATTTTTTTAATCCTATAATTAGATTTCTAAAATTTATGGTGATTTTTCAAATTTAGCCTACTGCTGCTGTCCAAAACTGTTTTAGTGCAAGATGTTTATTTACCATGTTTATAACACCTTTATTTTCTTTCTCTACACTATTTCTCATTACTTTCTCTTATTTTCTCTTCACTAACATATCAATAACATAATAACATATATAAGAAAACTCTACATTAACATCAATTCCATGCTTTTTCAATAATATTAATCTTAAAAATGTATTGAAATCTTGATGTTCTTACCTTGCTCCATTGATTTCAATCTTTAACTTGATTTTCTCTCTCCTCCAGCTTCTATTTATTGAATCTAACTTAATATTGTAGCTCCCCATAGTCTCCTTGTGATCTTTCTCTCTTGATGGCTATGGAAATTCTTTTGATTTCTAGGTGAAAATGGTGGATTTTTGGTGGAAGGACCAAATTGTAAAGAAAGCAAAACTTTCTTTTTTTCTCTCTTCTTCTCACGTTGGTTTGCATGGGAAAGATGATGAAAATTCTTCATCTTTCCCTCCTTTTATACTTAATAAATAATAATAAAATAATAAAATATCTTATTAAAATATTAATAAAATAATATTTGTCTAATTAATAATTATAAAATATCATCAACATCATCATTACTTTCTAGATTTCTCTCTCTTCCAATTAGCCATTTTTCCCTTTGTGATCTTTTAAAATTTCATCATTGAATATCACATAATTTGGTAAAATTACGATTTAGTCCCTAATAATTCTTTTCCTATTCAATTTAGTCCTAATTCATCCATTTTTCTTAGTTTCTAGATCATTCCACTCTTAAAATCTTTTCACTATTAGTCCTTCAACTTTTTCATATTTACACTTTAGCCCCTCAAATTTTGAGTATTTATTCTTGTGCAACAAAACTTTTCTCACTTTTATAATTTAGTCCTTTCTTGATTTGACATATCATAATATACTTCCCAATGTTGACATAACTCAGAATTTTCCCTTTTTGTCACTTTATTTCCTTATTTTACTATATCAAGGATAATATATTACTGTAAAAATTTTCAGGATATTACATTTCTCTCCCCCTTAAAATAAATTTCGTCCTCAAAATTTCCTTGTTTTCTTTTGATCATGAACTTCATTATTTTTATAATTCTATAGTTTCTTTCTGCACATATTTACCTAGTTTATCATTTATATCCATTCTCTATCCTTTCATTTCACAAGTTATTTTTAATTCAATATTTCATATTTGCCTTTCAGAGCTTCCACCAACAGAAATTAGAAGATAATATCATATGAATCTTAGTATCAAGTGTTCTATCACATATATTGGCTTGGAAAACCAAAGAGAGATAGAGTAATATCACTTGTGAATCAATCATACTTGCGAAAATTTATGTCTATTAGCATATTTATCCAACCTTTCCATATAATGGTTATAGCATCCAAACATGAACAGTTGTATATACCTCTGAAAATATCACTACATATAAGACACCGATATAAAATCCCAAAAATCTACTGTAATATACCTAATTATAATAGCTATATTAAAATATTTTTGCAATTTATTCACCAATCCATTGACTAGTATAGTCATCAATAATTTCACATCATTCAGTTCACCCAAGAAACTAATTTGGAAGAAATTTTCAGTTAACCATTCTGTAAATACCATATCTGAATAAATCAATCTTCCTATAAATAACTTCTTTCTTTAGCAGTGGTACTGTATATCCCAAGTAGTTTTTAGAAAAAATCTAATATCTCTATTCAGAACCCATCTTCACTTATTAACTCATTCTCAGTTTTGACTGCATTATCAATTGCTCAACTATTGAACTTTTTCACTTTCACAGTTTTGAACTTAATCAATATAAATCTCATAAATTTCATTGCATATAACTATACTAGTAAGGGGGTAGAGATCGTAAAGCCTCATAATTTAATTTTCATGTATTTACTCATATAACATAGCATTTATCATTCTCAAGTACTATAAAACATTTATCCGTATCTTTACGAGTTTTGTTTCATCGCAATCAATCATTTTTACTCAAAGATAATCCTTTACCTTGTAATTAAAATTGTTTACCTTTTTAACAGAGGTCCACTAGACTAAACAGAACACTTAAAATATACGGAACTGATATAGTGGTGCATTATTATGCACTATTAAACAAGAGCACTAAAGTGTTATACAGATAGCACAGATTTGCTAAACGGAGAGCATTAATGTGCTAATAATCAAAGAGCGTGCTAGAGTTCCTTAATGGCATGCCACTAATATTCTAGTAGTTCTAAATTCCATCTACTTGAGCATTAAAATTGAATTTCATACATTTAAATACTTTACAATTTAATCCTTGAACCAATAATCCGTATATTTATATATTCTCTATCTTTAATACATGTAATATATTTCAAAATTCACTAGTCATTCGTAATTTTCTAATAATTCTTATCATGTACTTCATATATCACTATCCAATTCAAATTTCACTTTCAATTCATTCGTAACTCAATTTAATTTCACTTTCTCATCAATATACCATACTTTAAGTGCTTTAATATTGCATGTATGGTAAGTATATATATAATTAATGTGATGTTGTACCATGCCTTAATGCTTAAAATTTTATTATGAATTATGCTTGATTATTCTATGAGTATCTTATTGGTGCTATGGATATTGAAATCGACATTACGAGCAAGCTCAATGGAAATGTGGTATCGAAGAATCCCTTTTGAACCTTAGGAATAGTTTAGGAAACAAGTGACATGTCACTAGGAACTACGTGATCTGAGCTCATGAGTTGCGGTCTGAGTTCAGGATATATGTTACACATGTTTTGGCATTTTGGGTAATGGTTTTATATGTCTACCGGTGGCTGGATAGTCCAGCATGTGTTGCGGATACCCGACAGCTTATGTGAGCAGCCCGTGTAGCTACATCCTGGTCGATAGCTTGTGTGAGCTGACCCGTGAGTAGCTCGAAAGTGAGCGACATGTGATATATGATATGGGGTAGCGATGGCTACGTATAGGACACTTAGGTGTGGGTTTCGATGTATCCAATGGTATTCCAAGTGTTCAACGGGTAGTTCTAAGAGAAGTTAATGGGTAATCTTGATGAATACGACAAGGACGAGAAAGTAAATTATTATGTGCAAGTGGGCACAGGTATGTACATCGAACTCATGAGAATGACATGAGATATGATGAACTTGTGGTAAGAATATATATATATGTAGAATAAGTTTAAGAGATTTGATAAAATACAAGATTATGTTCATTATGTTAAATGTATGATTAATGCATGTTTAAGTTGCATTTTATTTGCATGTGAACTTACTAAGCTTTAATGCTTACCCCCTTCCTTTCTTCTTATAGTGTCGCCAAGCTAGCTCAGGGATCGGAGGATGTCGGTGATTCGATCACACTATCAATTGAATATTTGGGTATAGTTAGTCTCGTCATTTTGAGTATGGCATGTATAGGGACTTGGTCTTTTTGTTATGTGTCATATTGATTAGCCAAATGTGCTGGCTCTTGATGATGTTATGGTTCAAATTGTATATGGCCATGAGGGGTGGCTCATATTGATTATTTGGGTTATAACCCTAATTTGTCATGCATGCATGAAAATGTGTTTATGTTTGTTGTGGTTGTTTGATGAATGTGTGATGAGATGTGGGTTACATGCTAAAGGTATGTGTTTGATGAGCTTGTGGTTAATTTTGTTAATAAGTGTGATGGATGCATGTATATTTAATGTATGAAATATGATTAATGAGTATGACAATAAATGTGATATAATGATGAATAGATATGAAATTGGTGTGGAATGCCATATGAAAGCCTAATGGTTTAAGTATGTGATATGTTTACACTAATAAGTCATAATTTACCTAAGAATGTGAATACTTGAGTAGTCAAATGAGCCATGTTGTATGCTATGAAGTGGGATTGAGTATGTGAGTGTTTAAGGGGAAAATGGCCTAGAATTTGTTCACACGGTTAGCCACACGGGCACGTGTCTTGGCCATGTGTGACACACGGTCTGCCCCATAGGCGTGTGGTCTAGCCGTGTGTCCCTTGCACCTTAATTAATGCAAAACAGAATGCCCATGTAATGACCCGAATTTTACGATTATCGGAAAAGTGTATTTTTGGGTCTCCGTTGCTGAAAAATGGATCCGTAAATATTTATCAAAAAATATTCACAAAGTTAATTGAGTGGTTAATTAGAGTTTAATCAAATGAATTATGTAGCTCTGGATTGGATAAAAGTGAATATTATAATTGTTTAATGACTTGTGAATAAATCGTGGAAAGCTATATAGGTTAGTAAGTGAAAAGAATGAAATAAGTTACAATAAATTTATCTATGAATTAAATAATTGAATAGTTATGATTGTTATATGATTTTAAGTGTTTGTTATATTTTTATTTTATTAAGTGTTCGGATTATAGAAATACCACTGAGTATACCCATACTCAGCGTACCGTTTATTTCCGTGCGCAGGTTAAGTTAAAGTAAGAATGTCGAATCAGCATCCCAGACCTATCCCGAATTCAACGAGGTAAAGAGTGTTAATTGTTGATAATGGCATGTACCTAGGGTGTCTTATGTGTTTCATTTTGAATGGTGAATGTAAAAGTGAAATAAGTAGATTTAGGTTTTGGTAATGGTATATAATAGGACTTGACTAATTTAGTATAAATTTGATTTATTTGATAAAATTTGATAAATAATTAGAATTGAGTATTGGATAATATATAAAATGTGTAAATTTAGCAAGTTTTCAGCATATTTAAATTTTAGATTGGTTGAACATAGGTATTTTATGTAAATTGTCTGATAGGTTCGTAATGCTCCGTAACCCTGTTCTGACTACGATTTGGGATTAGGGTGTGTTACAGCCCAGTAGTAAACACACGGGAAGAGACATGACCATGTGTCTCAACCATGCGGAGCACATGGCCTTAGGGCATGGGTGTGTACCCAGGGCGTGTGAAGTTTACACTTGATTTTTGAAATTTAATTTGCCACACGGCCTAAGCACACGAGCTTGTGCCTTGACCGCATGACCCTATTTTGTTGATGACATCATAGTTAGAGAGTTATACGGGCTGAGGACACGGGCGTGTCCCAAGCCACATGAGCGTGTGTATGACCACAGCTTACCCACACGGGCGTGTGACTCTCCAAAGTATAAAAAATTTCTAAGTGTAGTTAAAGTTCCAAAAGTTCTCAGTTTAGTCCTGAACCGCTTCCAACGTATGTTTTGGGCCTTATAGGCACTTATAAAGGACAATTTGCATGTGATTGAATGAATTTGATTTGAATGAAAATTTTATGGCCCGATTTTGTATGTTTGTTTACGTTTAAGTCCGGTAATGCCTCGAATCCTGTTCTGGCATCGGATACGGGTAAAGGGTGTAACATTATACATGTTAAATGAGTACATTTTGTGGAAAGCATATGTGCATGGAAACTTTATTTTTGTTGAGCCTATATATGTTTTGATGTTATTATGGAATATATGACTAACAAGAGCAATGAGGATGTGTGTAGGGCTTGAGGTAAAATTGATTGAATATGCCTTACATAGTTACCTCAAAATAGACTTAATGGTAAGTTAAATACCATTTTATTCGAACTTACTAAGCACTTTATGCTTTCTTAGTTTTATTTCCCTATTTTAGAGTAAATCAGAAGCTTATTGGATTGGAAGCTTGGCGGAGATCACTCACACTATCCAGCGGCCCATGTCGGTACAATATGGTAAATCAAATTGTTGTTGTAATGGCATGTATAGGTTATATTGGTCATATTGGCAAGTGAATGTAAATGATTATTGTAATCTAGCCATTGGAATGGCTAGTGATGATTATGTTTTGGTACATGTATATATATGTATTTAAGTTTATTTTATGGAGATAACATAAGTGTTTATTATTGATTGATTGAGAAAGGTTAAATGAATATGCTTATAAAAGGTGAGATTTAAGCATGAATGCATGTAACAATATATCATGATTATATAAATTGCTTGAATTCAATGCTTGGATTGGTTGGTATTTGAGTGTAAGTTTGGTGCAGGAATTTGGTATGATTTTGGGTGAGAAATGAAGCTAGGAATGGCTTTATGTAACACCCTTAACTCGTATCCGTCGCTGGAATAGGGTTATTGAGCGTTACTAGAATTTTTCAGAACATTTGCAGATAATTCAAACATTTACTATTCATTCCTCGAGATTTATTCATAACATCCCTTAAATGGACCCTCGAGGCCCAAAACGAGCATTAGAATCGAGTCGAGACTTAATCAGAAATTCTAAGAATTTTTCGTGAAATTTCAAAAAATTTTCCTAGTTACAGGGCTCACACTCCAGTGTGGTCTAAGGGACACGCCCGTGTGACCCTAGGACAAGCCCGTGCTAAGGCTGTGTTCGACCCCGTTTAACTCTTTGACTTGTGCACATGGCCATGCCACATGCCTGTGTGCTAGGCTGTGTGGTTAATTAAATTCTTTCAAAATTAGGTGCATGTTTCACACGGCCAAGACACAGGCCTGTGTTTTAGGCCATGTAGCACACGGAATTCTGAGCATTCTTTTTTCTCAAATTTAAGATGCAGAGGACACATGGCCTAACCACACGCCCATGTACCAGGCTGTGTGTCACACATAGTCTAGACACACGCCCGTGTGTCTGCCTGTATGGACAAAATAAAGCCATTTCTAGCTTCATTTGTCACCCAGAATCATACCAAATTCCTGCACCAAACTTTCATCCAATTACCAACCAATCCAAGCATTGAATTTAAGTAATTCATAACATCTAACATGATATATTATTACATGCATTTATGCTTAAATCTTACCTTTCACAATCAATCAATAATAAACACTTATGTTATCTCTATAAAGTCAACTTAAATACATATATATACATATAGTTACCAAAACATAATCATCACTAGCCATTCCAATGGCTAGATTACAGTAATCATTTACATGCCAATATGACCAATATAACCTATACATGCCATTGTAGCCATAATTGCTTTAACATATTGTATTGACATCGGCCGATGGATAGTGTGAGTGATCTCCGCCAAGCTTCCAATCCAACGAGATTTTGATTTACTCTAATACAAGGAAATAAAACTAAATAAGCATAAAATGCTTAGTAAGTTCGTATAACATGGTACTTAACTTACCATTCATTCTATTTTGAGGTAACTATGGAAGGCATATTCAATCAATTTGACCTCAAGCCCTACACACATCCTCATTTCCCTTGTTAGTCATATATTTCATAAATACATCAAAAACATATATGGACTCAACAACAATCAAGTTTCTAAGAATATATGCTTTCTACAACATGTATTCATTCAATAAGAATAATTCATCTCATTATTACAAGTATAATTTCATGCTAGTTCATTTTGAGTTCAGATCATTTCATATTAGAACTTTACTCATATTACTCGAAATATCAAGGCCATGATTAGTATACTCAAGGTGTACAAGTCTATAATCAAGAATGAACATATATTCATCAAATAAAGTCCATGTAAAAATATCATCATCTCATGTTTTCATATATTATTTTTCATGTATCATCCTTTTCTAGTATTTCAGACGGATACGTTTAATAACTCATTTCTTACTCATATCTTCTCATGTCAAGATTTTTACCCATTGAATTTATTTGAAATATCGATGATTACACATGTAGTACACTCGAGGTGTACAAATCAGGATCCGTCAATTTATATTCAATGGTACCCATAACGTACTATTTTAGAGAGTACACTTTCGAGCCACACATGTATACAACAGGATTACCAGTCTAGGCTAAATCCTGTCTATAATATTTATACTCAATAAAGCTTAGTTAGGATTACCAGTCCAGGCTAAATCCTTTTTATGACATATGCTCTAAAGAGCTTGATCTGGATTACCTGTCCGGGCTAAATCCAATCCATAACATATGTTCGAGAGGACTTATATCAGGATTACGCATTCAAGCTAAATGCTTTCAGAAATGAGGTCAATAGGATTACTCGTCCGAGCTAAATCCCACCAGCAACAAATGCAGGACCTCATTCATTTTGGGAAATCACCTTTATCCATCGATTTTCATTTATTCAATCGAGATTTAAACATTTTTCAAGCATTATCGGACATGTGATTATTTCATGCATACATAAGATTCATATAATTCAAGTAAACATATTCCACATTCATTCTAAGCATAAAAGTAAAATTTCATCGTTTATCCATTATCATCTATTGGGCATTATCATTTAATTTAAATTTTTTATTTATCAGGTTTGATCGGATATGTAATCATTTCACATATTTATGAAATTTATACAATTTTCATAAACACAATCAATGCAAGCATGTAAATAAACACAATTTAGTTTCACGAACTTACCTTGACAAATGTTCGTGTACATAACATCTACTAATCCGACATTTTCCTCTTTTCCTCGTTCTAGCTCCAAATTTGGTCTATCTGGATCTATACGAGTAAATTTTACATCAATTTATCACATTTCATATTCAAGTGGACTAAATTTACATTCTAGGCAAAATTACCATTTTGTCCCTAACTTTTCTCTAAATTCTCATTTTGTCTCTAGGATTAGAAAATGAAATTTGTGTAATTTAATTCTTATTCCAAGCCTAACCAAAATTTCACCATAAAATTTAAAGCACATATATTCTAAAAAATTTAGAATTTTTCTTCAAATTTTACAACTTTACATTTTAGTCCCTAAATCATATTTTCATCAAAAATCACTTTGTAAAAGTTGTTTATCTATCAATAACGTTTCATTTTCTACCATAAATTTCAAATTTACAGCATATTCATCCATGACCCAATTTTCATACCTTGATAACTTTTCAAATTAATCTCCCAAATAGATAAATTAAGTTATCCCAATTTCAAAAATATCAAAATTACTAAAAACAGGACAAGAAAACTTACCCAATTTGGCCAAGAAAGCTTGCTTTCTCTTTCCTAGGGTTCCCATGTATTATTTTGGGGAAGAAGATGATATAAATGATTTTTATTGATGATATAAATGATTTTTATTTCTATTTAATTAATTCATCATCTTTAATTATTTTGATTTCCAATTTAGTCTTTAGCCTTTTTCTAATTTTCCATGGATGAATCATCCAACAATATCTTCTAAATTTTTAGTAATTACCATATAAGGGCCTTAATTTTTGAATTCCATAGCTATTTAATCCTTATAGCTACTAGAATTAAACTTTTGCATTTTATGCGATTTAGTCCTTTCCCTAATTAAACACATAATTGATAAAATTTTTGTATCAAAATTTTCACATGATATTTCTAACATAATACAAACCATGTAATAAAATAAAAATTAATTTTATTTTTCGCTCAGATTTGTGGTCCCAAAACCACTATTCTGATTTCAACAAAAATGGGTTGTTACACTTTATTTTGTCCACATTGGCAAACACACGGGCGTGTGTCTAGTCCTTTGTGACACACGGCCTGATACATAGGTGTGTGGTTAGGCCGTGTGTCCCCTGAATCTTAAATTTGAGAAAACAAAATGCTCAGGATTGAGCACATGGGTAGAGACACGGGCGTGTGTCTCAGCTGTGTGTGCTACACGGCCTGGAACACGGGCGTGTATCTTGGCTGTGTGAAACCTGCACCTAATTTTGAAAGAATTTAATTAACCACATGGTCTAGCACACGGGTGTGTGGCATGATCGTGTGCACAAGTTAGAGAGTTATACGGGGTTCAACACAGCCTGTAGCACGGGCGTGTCCCTCGGACCACACGGGTGTGTGTGCCCTGTAACTTGGAAAATTTTTAAAAATTTGCAAAAAATTCTTAGAGTTTCCGATTAAGTCCCGATTCGATTCCAATGCTCATGTTGGGCCTCGAGGGTCCATTTAAGGGACATTATGAATAAATCTTTGGAAATGAATAGTAACTGTTATGAGTTATTTGAAAAAGTTTTGAAAGTTTCGGTAATACTTCATAACTCTGTTCTGGTGACGGATATGGGTTTGGGGTGTTACAAGTATGAATGCACTTCTTATGACATTTAGGTAGTTACTACTCTTTTTTATTGATTTCACTCATTAATCATGAAAGAAATTGGAGGGATTTGGCTTAATTGGCTTTGAAATGGTGAAAATGACTTATTCAAAAGAAAATCAAAACTTGGATATGGTGCTTTGGAGGGTAACGTGAAAGGCTTTAAAAGGTGGATAGGTTTTCTTTCCACCTTTCTTCATTTTTCTACACTTTTCCAATAAAATATCCTTAGATTTTAATGATTAAATTAAAAGTTTATATTTGACCCTCCAATCAAAATTTGACACAATTTAGTCCATAATCATTACACTAACCATATTTATCTAATTTACCTAATAACCATTTTGCCTTTTAACTTTTTCTATAATACCACTCATGAGTCATGTCTCTTTTTGGTAAAATTTCACATCTATTCCTTCCTCATTTTTCCTCCATTTCAATTTAATCACTCTAACTTTCAAATTTCTCATTAATGACCCCAATACTTTTCACTCTCTTACAATCTAGTCATTACCCTGGATTTATTTCTCTCAATATACAGAATTTTCCAAATACCTTCAGTATCTGTCTTTATTGTCTCATAACACTGATAATTTCCCATTTCTGACTTTCTTAGATTATAATTGATTCACCATTTATTTATCACTATTTCAAATTTGTGAAATTCTCGGGATGTTACACTTTTCACCTTTCTTAAACCAAAAGTTCAATAAAATGACATCCTTGACCATCGGTGTCACACCCGATTTCCCTTGAAACTTAGAACAAAATTAGGAACTTTAGGGGTTAAATTGAAAAAGATCGTAAGTTGGTGATCTCTATTAGGAAAACAAGAAAAGTTATAAATAATATTACACAAGGTTGAAATCCAACCCTAGTTTTGTTGGAATAGAACTAGTTAGTCCTTTAGTAGGGGGACAAAATGATTGAATATGGGTGGGTTTTACACGATTGAAGATCGTGCGAGAAAGGCTATAAATAGTTAGAGAGTGACTTCCCGGAGGGGACTTTTTCTTCAATCTATTTCTTCTTCATCTTCTTTCTTGGTCGCTTCAAGGAAACAATAATTAAAGAAAGCTCTACATGGAGTGATGATTGTGATATTTAAGTTAGAAAAATGGAGAATCCAGTAAGCTGGTAGGGTTTTGAATCCTTCAGTATACGTAAGATTTAGAAACTGAAGTTAAGGGCTTCCAGAAACCATTTTAAAGATTCTGCATATTTCTGGAAGATTGAGTTTTAAAATGGGATTACTAAGCTTACTATGACTTGCTTGTTTTTCTTAGCTTCTAGGAGAAAGGAAATTCTTACATCCAGAAAAGCTAAACGGACAAGGCGAAGAAGTAAGGTGAGTTGCTGCACTCAACCCTTGAAATGCTAAATATGTTGTAAGGTTGTATGGGTTTATAAGTACCCACTATCCTAGTTTATGACTCCATAGCGGTTAGTTATAAAATACTTGTAATGCATGTGAGAGAAATATTGCCAGGTTTAGACGAAGTTAGGAAAGGAAAATGGGAAAGAGATAATTTTGTTAGATACTACCATACGGTGTTGCTATGTGCATCGTGATGAACGAAGCTCCAGGCCTTGCGAAGGGGATACTATGGTGTTTGAGCATCAAGGTATAAGACTGTGAATAGAGGAATGAGAAAGATCATGGTTAGGCGATGGAACCGATCAAAGGCTATACACCTAAAATGAGTGAGACCATAGTTGAAAGACGCCATGGCATCATGATATAAATGAGTAAGATCATGGCTGAAAGACAGTATGACATCATGGTAAATAGGATTAAGACCATAGCTAAAAGGCGCCATGACATCCTAGTAGTCCACCGAGGCAGCAAACATAGGATAAACTACGTAAGACTATAGCTGAAAGATGTTATGGCATCATAGATAGTTTGATGGGACATTAAACACGGGATAGTCTGATGGGATACTAAACATGGGATAGTCCTCTGGGATGATAAACACGGGGTAATGTCGTGTAAGACTATAGTTGAAAGATGCTAGGGCATCGTAGATAGTTCGCTAGGATGATAAAAACTAGGATACTGAAGTGAAGGACCGTAGTTAGACTATGGAAACTAATGGAGCTCGCCAAGACATTAAACTTGGAAGGGACATATTGTGTAAGACAATAGATTAACTATGGAAGCATAGAGAGTCTACTGGGATAATAAATGAGTAAAAAATCAGAACAAAAGTTGTGTGACAAACCGCATTAAGGAAAATGAAAGTGTGAGCATGTATTAGTGTAACACTCCTAACCCGTATCCGTCACCGGAACAAGGTTACGAAACATTACTAGAGTTTTTCAGAACATTTATAGTTAATTCATAACATTTACTATTCATATTCGAAATCATACATAATCAATCATATTATCCTTCAAATGGACCCTCGAGGCCGAAATTATACATTAGAAGCAAGTCGGGACTAATCTGAGAACTTAGGAAATTTTTCACTTAATTAAGCTCAATATCAGAACTGATTGAATTCTATCACTTTAATTCATATAACACTTACCGTTTATTTTCAAATTAGAGAACGTCTTACGGATTTTAGTACATCATTTGCTTAAAGCCATAGTCTAACTATGGTCTTACACATATATTACCATGACCTTGCCATGGTCTTGCACATATCACCATAGCCTCGCTATGGTCTTTCACTTTATTATGATGCCATAACCCTGCTATGGTCTAACACGTACACACATATACTGCCATAGTCCAACCATGGTCTTACGTTCACAATGCCATAATCCAGTATTGGTCTTTTCACTGAAATGCCATAGCCTAGCTATGGTCTTACATTGCACACTTTTCCATGGTCCAACCATGGTCTTTTCCATCAATTCGTCACTAATCACAGAACGATTGTACTCAATCCTGCGTTCTACTCAATTTGAAATTTTGTTTCAATTTTTATTTTATAATAATAATCATGGTTCCACAATAAAGATATGAAATAATACATTATATAATCTTTAATTTTAACAATCAATCATAAAATTTAACCATATGAACTTACTAAGCTTTTATAAGCTTACTTTTGTGTGTTAAATGTTCATTGTAGATTAACAAGAGTTCAGAGGATTAGATCAACACATCGGGCCATACTATCCAGATTTCACCGGTAGATTTTTTAAAATAACTTATTGTTTATATGGCATGTATAGGATAGAATTAAAAGAAAGTAAACTTACAAAATGGTTATGAATGGCTCATATACATATAAGTTGGTTTATGTGCATGTATTTAATAGTATCTAATAGTAGTCAAAGAATGGAATTACATGGTAAGTTATGCAAATGAGTAGTGTGATGATACATTAGGTTTAAAACATGATATTTGACTTGATTTGGTTTCTTGGTTGAATAATATTGGTGTAAGGAAATGTGTAAACAGGTCAGTTTTGGAAAGGGTGAGAAAAGTGGCCTTAAAATAGCCTATTTTCATCCACATGGATATCTTCATTGCGTGTGACACACGGCTTGGCACATGGGCATGTGGTCCGACTGTGTGTCCCCTGCATTTTAAATTTGAGAAACAGAATGCTCAGAACTGAGTACATGGGCAGAGACACGGGTGTGTGTCTTAGCCGTGTGTGCCACACGGTCTAGAAGATACGTGTGTCTTGGCTGTATAAAAACTGCACCTTAATGTTTTGCAAGTCAAAGCGTTACACAGGTTAGGGACAAGACCGTGTGACTTGTGCCACTTGGCCGTGTGAGCCACATGGCCTACCCACACGGGTGTTTGACCCTTGTACATGAGAAAAATTTTGAAATTTCGTGAAAAATTTCCTAAGTTCTCGGATTAGTCCCGACTTGCTTCTAATGTATAATGTGGGCCTCGAAGGTCCATTTGAAGGATAATATGATTGATTATGTATGATTTCGAATATGAATAGTAAATGTTATGAATTAACTATAAATGTTTTGAAAAACTAATGGTGCCTGGTGTAAGACAAACGAAATTTGGTATAACTGAGGATCGTAGATAAAGATCCACCAATAAGTGCCATCAAAGGATGCTCAGTGAAACCCTATACGTTAGGGAGTTTCCATGAGAATGCAGATTAGTACATAAGGAAAAGAAGGGTTAGATAGAACCCATTGATGAAAAAGAGTAATGAGATAATGAATATGCTTGTCGAGGCTATTCCTCTATAAGGGGAAACCATTTAGGAAGTATTCGCCAAGTGGTGAGTTATAAGGGAATGCAATATGAAAGATAAATCATGAAATCAGATGGAAATACAATGACATTCGACTGAGTACTAAAGGTCATAGTGGGTCGTAGCAGAAGGTCAAGCTATGCTTAAGGGTATAGTAATTTAACTAAGTAGATTATAAAGAAGTAATCCGACCACTACTTAAACTAAGCAGGATTTAGTCTGCCAGGGTGATGTGGGACCTTATTAGCTATACCAAAGGATAGGAGGTGAGAAAGTTACTAGGAATTAATATAAGGAAAGAGTCTGCCACGGACTAAATAGATTGAGGATATTCACCAAAGAGTTTTAGGAAGGTAAGTTGGGACGCCACATTAATAAGGCATATTGGTGAGAAGATGAGAACCACTTGGGCATAAATAAGAGAAAGGAAAAGAGCTCCCAGATATGGCGAGACATTTAGAAGAACTATTGAAGAAGGTTGTTAGAGTAGTCAGAAGGAAATCACTCAACGGTTTATTCACTAGTGGATAGGATCGAGAATAAGAAAGGTCCATTACGACAGTTTAAGAGAAATGTCTCAAACGGGTAGGGAGTTGTTGTATTATTATTATTTAATTGAACCCCAACAAGGTGGGGTACATTTTTTGTAATGAAGAAACTCACTAAGTTCATCTAAACTTACAAGGCTTATTTTATGATTGCAGGATATACGAGATAAGGAAATCGAGGAGGGACCAAGCCAGATTGCGTGGAATCGAGGATTCACTTGAGTAGAATCATGCACATAGGAAGGGGGCACCTTTAGGAACTTCGCATTGGGGGTGAATATATTGTAATTATGTATTTCCCTTAAGGTGGAGTAGTGATAGCGAACTGTATTTAGAAATTTGTCTCTCTTGTAAGTTAATTTTATAAATAAGTAAAATAGTTTGATTTTAAAATAATTTGTACTAAGTATGTCTGATTCACTGGTGACGCCTGTGGGTGGGGGTGTTACAATCGATCTAGCTGTGGGAATCTATAATGAGATATGGTTTCAGATCTAAAAAAAAATCAAAACTACATGAAAAGCTTTCAAGCTTTTTTTTGTTTTTAAAAAAATCAAAAAGAGAAAAGAAAAAAAAAAGAAAAAGAAAACCGAAGAACCTTAAAGTGTTTATAAAAGAAGAAAAAAACACTTTCAAACCCAATTTTCGGCCATCGTATATGGGTGCTTCGGCATTGAATTAATATATATTTTAAATTTAGGTTTTTTATATTTGGGGTTTATTTAGTTATTCATTAGTTTTTAGGGATTTCAAATTAATTTAATTTTTTAAAATTTATTGTAGTTTCCCTTTTAGGATTTTTCTTTTGTATTAGAGTAGATTTTAAACTTTTTAATTTTAGGATCTTAAATATCATTTTTAATTAAATTCTAGAAATTTATACTAGATTAGATATTAAATGTAGTGATATGATTTTTGTTAGTGCTAGAATAGTCGATTTCGAGGCCAAATATTCTAATTCAAGTTTATGTGACAATTTCATTCGAGGAGTTTACATGATTTATAGTAAATTGTAAATTGATAAGCTGTAAAAGTAACATATTCTAATCCCATTCTTAATGCGTTTTTGGATGATTAATTATGTAAATTAGTGAATTTGATGCTCTTAATCGTTTAAATTCATGTTTCTATACTTAGGAGAGCATTTGGAGAGAAAAGAGCGAAAAGTGAGCCAAAATCGGAAAAATAAAGTTGTTTCCAGGATCCACACGGCTTGGGCATTTCCATATGGGCTGGCCACATGCCTATGTGCCAGCCGGTGTCGATTTCGCAACTTGCTTCCTAGATATGTGGAAAAACCCAATTTTTAGGCTTTCTGAGCATTCTAAAGTCTACAAATACCAATTAAAAGAAGAGATATGGGAGAATCAGAGTAGATCAAAGAGAACACTCGAAGAATGCCATTAGAATCAACTCGGAAGTTGAACCTCCTCAAGATCAAAGATCTCCATTTAATTTCTTTCAAATTTTTATTGAATTTCTTTATGTCTTATGGTTATTCTGACTCTGAGATGTTTCTATTCAAGATTATGAGCTAAATTCCCTAGATACCTAGGAATGATGAAACCTATGATGAATCTTATTATTTAATTTCTGTTTTTAGGCAATAACTACCTGATTTTTGTTCTCAATTATGTATGCTTATTTCGTATTTTAATATTTTTAGGATATTAATTCATGTTTAATGTGCTTGTTTTAGTGGAGCAAAAGTCCCTGTTTAAGAGTAGATCTAGCATAATTGAGTGGAGTTGCATGCAATCCTATAAATAGGATGACATAAATCTACTGGATTAGAGTAAAATCTAATAGGGGAATTCATAGATAGAGCTAATGCAACAATAGCGGTTTTAATTATAAAGAGATTTCAATTAATCAACCTAGAGTCAGTTGTTTTTTCTCTCGAAAGAGATATTAACATAATTTAGGGATTTCTATGGATCAAGACACAAATGAATAAATAGTTAAATTCAAATTCATAATAATAGGTGAAGTCTAGGTGGATTCTTTCCTAGTTATTGTCTATCTCATTGGTTATCTGCGATTATTTTCCTATTTCATTCTCTATTATGTTACTAGATAAATTAGATTAGTAAATTTAGATGAAAAACAATCACTCCAATTTGTTGGCTAAATAATAGAAAAATGGTAATTACAAGTACTTTTAGTCATCGTGGATACGATATTTCCTACTCACCATAACTATACTATTGTTCGATAGGTGTGCTTGCCTTAGTCGTATTTATAGTTAGTTTAGTAACTATAAAGTTTTTGGCACTGTTGTCGGGGACTAAAATATTGGGAACACTTGATTTTTATTAATTTAGCCATTTATTTTTATCACATTTTATTTTATTTTTAGTTTAATTTTTATTTTCTAATTTTTCTTTTGTTTGCTTCTCGCAAGTTCCTTTAGTTTATGCCTAGAAGAAACCCGTCGGGACCATTATTATTTGATGCTGAGATTGAAAGTACAGCTCACAGAAATCATAGATAAGCAAGGCAAAGTCGACAGAGTATAGTAGACGAGCAAGAGGACGTTATTATTATTACTAAGAAGATGGGTGATAATCAGAATAATCATCTACCTCTTACAGTTGTTGCAAATCCAGATCTTGTTCCTCGTACAATGTACAATTATGCCAAGCCCATTCTAACTGGGCTGAATCGAGAATTGTGAGACCAACCATTACTGCGAATAATTTCAAACTGAAGTTGAACAATATTCAAATGATACAACAATTTGTTCAGTTCGATGGTTTGCAAGACGAAGATCTAAATACTCACTTGGCCAATTTCTTGGAAATGTGCGACACTTTCAATATTAATGGTGTTTCTGATGACGCCATTGGTATAAGGTCGTTCCTCTTCTCGTTGAGGAACAAAGCTAAATAGTGGTTGAATTCTTTACCTAGAGGTTTTATCACTACATGGGATCAAATGATAGAGAAATTCCTACTGAAGTACTTCCCACTGGCTAAGGCAGCTAAGTTAATGAATGATATCTCTTCCTTCGTTCAGATCGACTTAGAGACCCTATATGATGTATGGGAGAGATATAAAGACTTATTGAGATGGTGCCCTAACCATGGGTTACCTCTATGGCTACAGGTACAAATCTTTTACAACAGTTTAAATCCCTCAAGTAGGAAGTTGATCGATGTAGCAGCCGGTAGTACTTTGAACAATAAAACACCTGAAGCAGCTTATGAGTTTATAAAGGAGATGTCACTGAATAATTATCAATGGCAAGTTATGAGGACGAAGCCAATGAAAACAGTCGCTGTTTTTAACTTAGATGCGGTCACCACATTATCAAATCAGTTAGAACTTTTAAATAAGAAAATTGATGGTTTATATGGTTCTACATAGGTACATCCGGTGATGCAATGCGATGCAAATAGAGGTGGAATAAATAATCTAGAATATTTACCCTTCGGTCCTAGCATGGAGAATGAGCAAATAAATTATATGGGTAATAATTCTAGACCTCAAAATAACCCTTATAGTAATAACTATTGTAACACCCTCAACCCAGCCCAGACGTTATGGCCGGATCTGACATGCCACATCGAAGCGTTCAAAATATTTTAGTATTGTTGATCTAGAAGAACTTACTTAGTGTTTTAAAAGATAATTTCATTGTAGGTTAAAGTGAATGGAAGCTGTGCACCAGGTAGGAAACCGGGAAAGAGGAGGTGAGTCCATCGGACTGCTTAAGTACCAAGCTCCCTTCGGATCCAATCCTAGACATGCACACCGCCATTGCCACACCTTAACGTCATTCATATTTCTAGGAAACCAATTTGATTAAGTCCTTTTTAGGAAAAGTGATTAATTTTGGAAAATATTTTCATTGCGGAAGCTTTGCTTGTTGTCGTGTTTTTTTGAAATCAATTACTGTTTTTGAAAACGCGCCCTTAAAGCTATCCAATTTCAACAGTTAAATATAAGTAATACCTATCTTAATAAAACATATTAAACCTATCAAAAAAAATAATTAAGCGGCCTTATTACATTTAAAAAAAAACCCAAAACCTTAAACGTAAATAAAAGGATGTCCAGTTCACCAGAAGAAAATCAAACTTGTAGAACGTGTGGCCACTCCGAATCCCTCACAGCTCCAAGCCCACTATGGTTGGGGATTACTTGCGTGGATGAAAATAAAAGGGTGAGTTTGGGGAAACTCAGTGTGTAAATTAACCCAACCATAGCCTATATCGGTTCAAACCACAGAAAACAGAATAAGTTGGCCTTAGCCCAGAACAGAATTCAGAATAAAGCCCATAGGCCCATAACAGAACAGAACAGATATTACATGTTTATGCAAAGCCCAACCCATATCCAACCACATGCACCCCCATACCAACCTTTCACCATGTGGGGAGACTACTCGATCCACTCAACCGCTACACGCCACAGAAATATGCAGCATGGCTGCCAGAACAGATAATGTGACAGAGTCACCAGATACAGATAATCCTGGCAGAGCCACCAGAACAGATATATGTGGCAGAGCCACCAAATCAGATAATTGTGGCGTAGCCACCAGGATGCTTCCTCCATAATATAACCCATGTCCCCATGCAACAGATATACAATCATGGCATACATCATACGGAATCAGATCATCATACTTTTCAGTCAAAAGTAACCCTAGGAGTATAATGGTAATTTTGCACCTAGAGGTATAATAGTAATTTTCCATACATAGGGGTATTCAAGTAATTTAACGATTCTTAAGGTTTTCATGCATAGCATAGCCATTTACATACGACCAGAAACACTTATCGCGTTTTCTTACCGAATTGGGCCTGTTGGCCCACTATCCCGATTTTGGCCCATTAAGCCCAAAAACATCGAAATGCACGAAATCGTGCACTTTGCAATCTTATCACTTTAATTTACCATATACATCAAACTATTAATCTCACGAGCATTCGCACCATTGCAAGTCCTCAAAATACCGGCTTTTCGGCATTTCAGCTTTTCGGTTTTTGCTGATTTAGTCTATAAGAGGGTGTCAGTTACACACCTGTTTGCGATGATATGCTGACGAGATCCACACACGAACTGCCTACAATTGGATTACTAACACGTTAATCTAACTATCGAAAATGAACTACGTATTAACCCCTTACCACATTCGGCCAAAAACACCTTAGGCACTAGCGATCCTACCTTTACCGAAATTAGCGATTATGTATAGATCCAGTCGTTCCACTTGTCCAAGCCTTCGATCAACAGCCTCTAGATCCCACTTGTCCAAGAACATTCACTAACAGGACAGATTTTCTTCTGAGAACCTTAACATCTCGAGCCAATATTTGCACAGGCTCCTCCTCAAAGGTCAAATCAGCCTGAACTTCAATTTCTGCAACTGGCACGACATGAGTAGGGTCAGAACGATAACGCCTTAACATGAAGACGTGAAAAATATCGTGAACCCTGTCTAACTCTGGAGGCAATTCCAATTGATAAGCCACTGGGCCTACTCGCTTCAAAACCCGATAAGGCCCAATGAACTGCAGACTCAACTTGCCCTTCTTACCAAACCTTAATATCTTCTTCCAAGGAGAAACCTTTAAGAAGACCATATCACCTACTGAGTACTCAATCTCCTTACGCTTCAAATCTGCATATGACTTTTGCCTATCAGATGCTTCTTTTAATCGATCCCTAATTATTCTGACCTTATCCTCAGTATCAGCTACCAACTCTGGTCCAAGAACTTGTCGCTATCCTACCTCAGTCCAACAACTAGGTGTATGACACCTTCGTCCATACAGTGCTTCATACGGTGCAATACGAATACTCGCCTGGTAACTATTATTGTACGCAAATTTTGCCAACGGCAAGTACTCCTCCCAACTACCTCGAAAGTCCATTACACATCCCCTCAACATGTCCTCCGGAATCTGAATAACCCTTTTCGACTGACCATCAGTTTGGGGATGGAAAGTCGTACTAAAGTTCAATCGCGTCCCCAACGCCCCATGCAACTTTTGCCAAAATCGAGATGTGAATCTGGGATCCCGGTCAGAGATAATCGAAACTGGGACTCCATGAAGTCGCACAATCTCCGCCACATACAACTTGGCTAACTTTTGAAGTGAAAAGTCAGTACGTACAGGTATGAAATGGGCCGATTTGGTCAACCTATCCACAATCACCCATACCGAGTCTTTCTTCGATGGTGTCAAAGGCAGCCCACTCACAATGTCCATGGTTATCCTCTCCCACTTCCAAAGTGGTATCTTCACTGGCTGCAACAATCCAGAAGGTAATTGATGCTCAGCTTTCACTTCCTGGCATGTCAGACATTTCCCTACAAACTCCGTTACTTCTCGTTTAAGCCCAAGCCACCAGTACAATTCTCGCAAGTCGTGATACAACTTGTTCCCTCCAGGATGCATGGCACAAAGTCCCCTATGAGCTTCCTTCAGTATTGTCTGCCTCAAGTCAGAGTCCTTCGGAACACAAATTCTTCCTCGGAAACACAGAACTCCTTCCCCATTTAACCCAAACTCAGAAGTTTTCCTTTCCTGAACTTGTTGAAAACGAGTGACCAACGATTCATCTTCCAACTGCTTTTCCTTAATCTGATCCACCGAGGTTGGCCTTACCTGCAACTCAGCCAACAGACTTCCATCATCATACAGACTCAGACGAGCAAACATTGCTCTCAGATCAGACACAGTTCTACGACTTAGAGCATCGGCTACCACATTAGCCTTGCCTGGGTGATACTCGGTCGAATAGTCATAATCCTTAAGCAACTTAATCCATCTCCTTTGCCTAAGGTTCAGCTCCTTCTAAGTCAACAAATACCTAAGACTCTTATGGTCTGTGTATATAATACACCTTTCTCCGTACAAGTAATGTCCCCAAATCTTAAGTGCAAATATCACTGCCGCCAACTCCAAATCATGAGTAGGATAGTTCCCCTCGTGAGGCTTAAGCTATCATGATGCATATGCCACCACCTTACCCTCTTGCATTAACACGCATCCCAAACCTACATGTGATGCGTCACTTTACACAGTAAAATCCTTTCCAGACTCTGGCTGAATTAACACAGGTGCTTCAGTCAGAACTTTCTTCAACTTCTCAAAAGTTTCCTGCTGCTTCTTAGTCTATACAAACGGTACTCCTTTCCTTATGAGTTTTGTCAGAGGTGCTGCCATCACAGAAAAACTTTCTACAAACCTTCTGTAGTATCCTGCCAATCCTAGAAAACTCCGTATTTTCGACACTGACCTAGGCGGCTTCCACTCCAAAATTGCTTCAATTTTTCGAGGGTCCACCCTAATCCCCTCAACAGAGACCACATGTCCTAAGAAGGTTACTTCCCTCAACCAAAATTCACACTTGCTAAACTTTAAATAGAGTTCCTTCTCCTTTAACACTTGCAGCACTATACGGAGATGCTCATCATGCTTCGCTTCTGTTTCAGAATATACCAAGATATCGTCAATAAAGATGACTATGAACCGATCCAAAAATGGTTGGAACACATGATTCATCAGGTCCATAAACGCTGCAGGAGTGTTCGTCAGTCCAAATGGCATAACTAGAAACTCGTAATGACCATACCGAGTCCTGAATGCCGTCTTATGGATATCTGCCTCCTTGACCCTTAACTGATGATATCCAGATCGAAGGTCGATCTTGGAAAATACAGAATCTCCTCTAAGCTGGTCAAACAGATCGCCAATCCTTGGCAGTGGATACTTATTCTTAATCGTTAGTTTGTTCAACTGGCGATAATCAATGCACATCCGCATCGTATCATCCTTGTTTTTTACGAATAGCACCGGTGCTCCCCATGGAGACACGCTTGGCCTAATGAAGCCCCTATCCAAAAACTCTTGAATTTGTGCCTTTAACTCCACTAACTCCTTCGGTGCCATCCTATACGGTGTGATAGACATAGGTGCCATTCCAAGAAACAAGTCGATTCCAAACTCAACTTCTCGGTTCGGAGGCAATCCCGGAAGCTCCTCCGGAGAAACATCTTGGAACTCCTTTACGGTCTTAACGTTATCCACTGTCAGACCCTCCTCTTCCGACTGACTTACAAATGCCAAATAGGCCTCACAACCTTTCCGAATCCACTTTTTCAGCTCTTAATGCTGATACCACATTGGACAAATAATCCCTTCGCTCACCTATCACCATAACCTCCTCATCCTTTGTGGTCCTTAACACCATTCGTTTAGCAGCACAATCCAGAGTCGCCTTATGCTTAACAAGCTAGTCCATTCCTAGAATGAGATCAAACTCTCTGAACGGTAACTCCATCAGATCTCCAGGGAAAATCCTACCTTGAGTTTCTAAGGGTACATCCCTATACCGTTTGTCTACCCTAACCGAGTGACCCAAAGGATTTAGCACAGATACCCCACTCACAATCTTCTCAGAGTGCACACCCAACGACCCAGATATGGCACATGCAACATAGGAATGAGTAGATCCAATATCCACCAAAGTAGTATACGGCATGCTAGAAACCAAAAACGTACCAGTTATGACGTCAGGTACGTCGCCCTCCTCTTGACGACGAGCTGTATACACCAACTCTGGCTGTCGAGCTTCAGCATTTTTGGCACCCCTGCTAGGTGCCCCTCGACCTCAGCCATTTCCATTTCCACCCCTACCTTGTCCACATCCTCTCGGTGGTTGTGGTCCACCTCCCACGGGTTGAGCAACCCTCTGTACAGCAACTTGAGCCTGATCAGCTCTCTGAGGACAGTCCTTAACTCTATGCTCCATAGATCCGCATCGGAAACAAGCACCGAAACGTTTACCACAGTCTCCACAGATTGGTGGTCTAACAACATTCATCGGTACTGCTCGAACTGGTTCCTTCACTCTTGCTCTTTTAACATTTCTATTTGCTCCACCCGAAGGTCCAGAATCCTTTTGGAAATGGTTCCGATCTTTCTCCCTATTCTGCTTTTCAGGACGCTTTACCTCCTCAGCTATCTTTGCCTTCTCCACCAAGACCGCAAAGTCCCACTCCCTCTGCAGAGCAATCAACACCCTAAGGTCATCCCTAAGACCATCCTCGAAGCACACACTTCGCTCATATTCCATAGCGACTATGCACATGGCATACCGACTCAGCCTTAAAAACTATTTTACCTATAATTGGATTACGAACACGTTAATCTAACTATCAAAAAGGAACTACGTATTAACCCCTTACCATATTCGGCCCAAACCACCTTAGGCAGTAGCGATCCTACCTTTGCTGAAATTAGCGATTATGTCTAGATCCAGTCATTCCACTTGTTCAAGCCTTCGATCACCAGCCTCTAGATCCCACTATTATCAAAATAAAATAGTTAAAACAACCCCTAGAGCTACAAACCCAAATCGACAGCCTCCCTAACCTTTAGGGGTTTTGGCTTTTTCTAAAACCTGAAATACAGATTAAGTTCAAAAACTTACCACCGATTCCTTCAGTCAATGATCCCAATTAACTCCTACTCGATTCTGACGTAGATCTAACCCCTCAAATGATAACAAAATTTGAGCCTTTAGTGATCTTAGAATTCGGCTATGTCCCTATGGCTATGCGTTTTCGACTTTTTTGTAACAGTGAAGAAAAGATGAGGGTTTTGTAGTGGCTTTATCGATAGAGGTTTAGGGTTCAGAAAAAGAAAGAATTGATCAAAAAGGATGAAGAAAAATTAGTAGGTTTTTGCTAGGAGAATTCGGCACAGACAATATGAACTTTCGGGATTTCGGCTTTTGTGATATTCGGCTGTAAGGCTTAAAAATAATAGTAAGAAAGTGGTGTAGAGTAGAGTGGTAGAAGGATTCGGCTATGGAGAAAAGAAGAGGATAAAATAGATGGAGAGAAAAAGAAAAGAAGAGAAGAGGAGGAAGGATGGTCAGAAAATGGCACAACTTACCCCTAATGCCGAACTTATCCTTGGCATTTGACATAGCCGAAACTTGCCCCCTAAAGAAAAACCCTTGGCCGACCAACTCTTGCTCCTCAAGAGTCCACCATTCGGCCAACACTACTCTCCCTAATCAGCTCCTAAATCCTCTCCCTTATCCTCTCCTTACTCAATCACCTGAGCAACTCAAACTCCTCTTGACAGTCTTTTACTTGAGTTCCATTACGTACCCTTTCTAAACATAAAAAATAATTCCCTTAATATGCTCCCATTATGACTTGAACCTTGGTTCTCCCTAGCATCCACACGCTACTTTTATAGTCTTCCCAGTGGCGTCACATGCCACTCTGCCACCTACTTTTTTGTGTTTTATTTTACCTAATTAATACTGAAAAGCCCAGTTAACCAGAACCCCTTTTCTTACAGAACTAAAATTAACTAAGCTTGGGCCTTCTAGAGGCCCACTAACATAATTAAACCTACACCAAACAGACAGAACACAGAAATTTTAAATTTTTCCATCATACATAGAATTCCTGAAAATTGGGGCGTTACAACTATAATTCAAGACGGAGGAACCACCCAAATTTCTCATAGGGTGGTTAATGAAACCAAATACCACAACCCCCTCTAGGCTTTCAACAACCTTATCAGCAAGAGAAGAAACTGAACCTTGTAGAGATGTTGGCAAAATTTATTTCGGTGTCAGAGACTCATTTTCAAAACACCGGGACAGCTTTGAAAAATCAGCAAGCGTCAATCCTGGGCTCAAAAATCAAATTGGACAGCTTGCTAAATTGGATTCAGAAAGGCAGCAAGGTAGTTTACCTAGTAACACAAAACCCAACGCAAAAGAGCATGTGAAAGCAGTTACATTAAGGAATCGGAAAGTGTTGGCTGAACCTGAAAAGAAGCTGCAGCAGGAATCTGATAAGGCAAATGATGATGAGGTAAATCCAAAAGTAATTCAAACACCAATACTTAAGGAATACAAACCACCGATCCCATATTTGGCAAAGTTGAAGAAAGACCGCATGGATGAACAATTTGGTAAATTTCTTAAAATTTTCAAATAGTTGCATATTAATTTACCTTTAGTTGAAGCTATTTTGCAGATGCCCACATATGCAAAATTTTTAAAAGAGCTATTAACAAATAAAAAGAAGTTTGAAGAGCCATCCACTGTGGAACTCAACAAGGAATGTTCAGCTATTCTCCAAAATAAACTACTAACTAAGCTGAAAGATCTAGGAAGTTTTACTATTCCCCATTTTATTGGTAGTTTAAACTTTGAGAAAGTTTTCGATGATTTGGGTGCTAGCATCAATTTGATGCCTTATAAAATGTTCAAGTAGCTTGGGCCTAGGGAACCAAAACCGACTAGGATGAGTATTTAATTAGCTGATAGACCTGTTAAATATCCTAGGGGTATTATTGGAGATATCCTTGTAAAAGTAGATAAATTCATATTCCCAATTGGTTTTGTTGTGCTTGACATGGAGGTGCCTTTAATTTTAGGTCACCCTTTTTTAGTCACTGCTAGGGCTATCATTGATGTAGGTGATGGTAAACTTGTGCTTAGGGTAGGTGATGAGGAGATTATTTTTAAAATCTATGATGCTATGTGATTCTCTAGAGAACAAGATGACTCTTGTTATTTTATTGACTCTATTGATAATGTTATTCAAGATTTATTTTAGGAAATCGTTCATAGGGACACAATGAAACTCTGTCTGGTTCAAGGAGAGGAGGTAGATGGCGATGATGCTTTAATAAGTAAGATGAAAATTGATTTAGACTCTAATGAGTCTTCACTGAGATAGATAAAGTATGAGGACATTAAGGTAAGCAAGGAATTGAAATTAAAACCCTCTATTGAAGAACCTCTCAAATTGGAACTGAAGCAATTACCAAATCACGCATTCATCTCTTGGAGACAATTCTACATTACTAGTGATTATTGCTTCGAATTTAAAGCCAAATGAGAAAGATAAGTTATTGGAAGTGTTGAAGGAGCATAAAAGAGCTATAGCGTGGAAAATTTCTGACATTAGAGGGATCAGTCCTTCTTTTTGCACCCATAAAATTTTAATTGAAGATGAATACAAACCATGTGTGCAAGCTTAAAGACGGCTAAATCCTAACATGAAGGAAGTCGTCAAGGCTGAGGTAATTAAACTTCTAGATGCTTGAGTTATTTATCCTATTTTTTATAGTACTTGGGTGAGTCCTGTGCAGGTTGTTCCTAAGAAGGGAGGCATGATTGTTGTAGCCAATGAGAAGAACGAATTGATTCCAACAAGAACAGTCAGGGGATGGATAGTTTTTATTGACTATAGGAAGTTGAACGAGGCCATGAGGAAAGATTATTTTCCTCTACCATTCATAGATCAAATGTTGGAAAGATTATCTAGGCATATGTATTATTACTTTCTAGATGGACTCTCAGGCTACTTTCAAATCCCGATAGCTCTCGAGGACCAACAAAAAATGACATTTACATGTCCATATGATACATTTGCTTATCAAAGAATGCTTTTTAGATTATGTAATGCTCCTGCTACTTTTCAGAATTTCATGTTAGCCATCTTTGATGAACTTGTAGAAGACATTATGGAGGTATTTATGGACGACTTCTCGGTATTTAATAATTCTTTCCATCTTTATCTTAAAAACTTAAAACGAGTTTTAATGAGATGTGAGGAAACAAACCTTGTGCTTAATTGGGAAAAATGTCACTTCATGGTTCGAGAAGGGATTGTGTTGGGCCATAAAATTTCTAGTAAAGGGATTGAGGTTGATAGAGCAAAAAACGAAACCATCGAAAAACTACCTCCCCCTAGTTCAGTTAAGGCTATTTGAAGCTTTTTAGGGCATGCTGGGTACTATAGAAGGTTTATTAAAGATTTTCTAAAATAGCTAAGCCTTTAACGAATTTTCTAGAAAAGATGTGCCTTTTGATTTTAATCAGGAATGCTTAGAAGCATTTAATACTCTTAAAGAAAAATTAATTAATGCCCCAATTGTAGTTGCACCTAATTGGAATTTACCCTTTGAACTAATGTGTTATGTGAGTGATTTTACAGTAGTTGCAGTTGTTGGACAGTGAAGAGATAAGCATTTTCAGCCAATCTATTATGCCAAAGAAAGTTGATAGATGCACAAGAAAATTACACTACTACAGAAAAAGAATTGCTAGCTATGGTTTTTGCATTCGATAAATTTAGACCATATTTAATATTATCTAAAGTTGTTTACACTGACCATTCAGCACATAAAACAATTGAATCAAGTTTTTATTGGCCTACACTATTTAAGGACGCTAACATGTATGTTGTTTCTTGTGATAGATGGTAGAAAACATGTAATATTTCTAAACGTGATGAAATGCCTCAAACTTATATACTCTCTTGTCAAATTTTTGACGTCTGGGGCATTGATTTTATGGCCCTATTTCCTTGCTCTTTTGGTAATAAATACATCCTAGTAGCAGTGGGTTATGTGTCAAAATGGGTAGAAGCTCAAGCCTTACCTACCAATGATGTTAGAGTGGTAGTTCGATTTCTAAAGAAGCTCTTTTCTCAATTTGGAACACCTAGAGCGATTATTAATGATAGGGGTACGCATTTTTGTAACGTTCAATTTGATAAAATTCTTAAGAAATATGGGGTGCATCATAGAACAATTACCCCTTATCACCCTCAAACTAGTGGGAAAGTTGAAGTTGCGAATCGAAAACTCAAATGCATCCTAGAAAAAACTATATAGGCAAATAGAAAGGATTGGGCAATAAAAGTAGATGATGTTTTATGAGCTTGTAGGACTACATATAAAACACCCATAGGAACATATCCTTACAGACTTGTATATGGAAAGAGTTATCATTTACTGTTTGAACTCGAGCACAAACCATTTTGGGCAATAAAATTCCTAAACTATGATCTTAAACTTGCAGGTGAGAAGAGATTAATGCAGCTGAACGAGTTAGATGAGTGGCAAGTGAATGTTTACGAGAACTTGAGACTATATAAATAAGCAACAAAGTGACGACATGATGCTCGTTTGATGCAGCCCAAACAATTCACAGTTGGGGATCTTGTCCTTTTGTACAATTCAAAGCTCAAGTTGTTTCCCGTGAAAGCTGAAATCAGGATGGTTTTGGGCTATTCGTAGTAGAAACCATTTTCCCATTTGGTAAGATAGAGGTAACCCATCCAGCATATGACACATTTAAGGTGAATGGTCATCGGCTCAAACTTTATAGTGGTGACGAATTTAAAAATGATAGAGAGGAGCTTCGGCTCCGCGAACTTTTGTAATTATGCGCACAAGATAAGTTGAGCTTAGAATTTCAATAAGCACTTCTCGGGAGGCAACCCGAGTGTTAACACTACTAATCCTTTTAATTTTATTTCATGTTATTCTTAAAACTAATTAATTTTAAAAAAAAAAAAGTGTTTTTGACCCACACAGCCTGGACACACGGGCGTGTCCTTGGCCTGTGGCACTTAGGACTTTATTTTTCAAAAATTTGATGGTCACACAGCCTAAATTAGTCTACATGGCCGTGTGAACCCTGTTGCTAATTTTTTGTTTTTTAAATCAAGCCAAAGAGTTACACAGGTAAGGCACAAGGCCATTTGCGAGACACGGCTGTGCCATACGAGCATGTGGTAGTTCCCATAGGTGTGGGAGAAGCGAAGGAGAGTGCACACGGCCGTGCGACTCGGCCGTGTGGCACACAGGCGTAGATACACGGGCGTGTTCGAGGCTGTGTGAAGTCTTGATTAAAATTTTTAAAATGCACACGGGCTGAAAAGTAACCACACTGGCGTCTGACATGGCTGTGTGGCCCAACATGGGCCTCACACTAATGTGTCACCCATTTTACACCCTTAATCCCCTTTTTATTTTTTATTTTTTACTTTGTCTTCTTCCTCCAACCTTAACCCTAGCTGTCACTTCCACTTTCTTCCCCCATCTCGGCTGCCGTTTTCCCTTATCGACAACCCCATCACTCCATCACCCCTCCCTTTCCCTTTCTTCTTTTTATCATCGTCCATCCACCCTTCCCACGATCGTACCAAACCGTTCTCCCTCACCTAAGCTCGAACCGCATGCCTACTCCTTTCCCTGTAACAACCTATTTTTCAGTGAAATCAGAACAGTGGTTTCGGGAACACAAATCTGATCCAAAAATAAAATTTATTTTTATTTTATTACATGGTTCGTAATATGTTAGAAATGTCATGAGAAAATTTTGATAAGAAAATTTTATCGATTATGTGCTTAATTACGGGAAGGACCAAATTGCATAAAATGTAAAAGTTGAATTCTAGTAGTTAGAAGAATTAAATAGCTATGGAATTCAAAAATTGAGGTCCTTATATGGTAATTAGACCATTAATAAAAAGTTAGTAGATATTTTTGGATGATTCATCCATGGAAAATTAGAAAAATGCTAAGGACTAAATTGGAAATCAAAATTATTAAATATGATAAATTAATTAAATAGAAATAAAAATCATTTATATCATCTTCTTCCCAAAAGTATTCCATGTAAACCCTAGGAGAGAGAGAAGAAACTTTCTTGGCCAAATTGGGTAAGTTTTTTTGTCACGTTTTTAGTAATTTTGATATTTTTAAAACTGAGATAGCTTAATCTATCTATTTGAGGGATCAATTTGAAGAGTTATCAAAGTATGGAAATTAGGTTATGGATGTATATGCTGAAAATTAGAAATTTATGGTAGAAAATGAAATGTTGTTGATAGATAAACAACTTTTACAAAGTAATTTTTAATGAAAACATGATTTAGGGACTAAAATGTAAATTTTTGAAAATTGAAGAAAAATTCTGAATTTCGTAGAATATATGTGCTGTAAGTTCTATATTAAAATTTTGGTTAGGCTTGGAATAGGGAAAAAAATTGTATAAATTTCATTTTTCGAGCGTAGGGACGAAATGGGAATTTATGGAAAAGTAAGGGGCAAAATGGTAATTTTGCCTAGGATGTAAATTGAGCCCACTTGAATATGAAATGTGATAAATTGATGGAAAATTTATTCGTATAGATCCAGATAGACCAAATTCGGAGTTAGAATGAGGAAAGAAAAAAATGTCGGATTAGTAGATTTTACGTACACGAACATTGTCGAGGTATTATTTAATTTATTTGTTAATTTTCATTTATGCATTCCTATTATTATTGTTATTTTTGTCATTAGTACTTGTTGTTCTATTTTCTTATTATGATTATTATTATTTTTTCTTCTTAATGGTATTATCATTCATTTCTTATCATTATTATTTGTTTTAATGTTTCATTTATTATTATTATTATTATTATTTTAATTTTTGTCTTTTCGTTTCTCATTTTGTTGTTTTTATTTATTCCTTCATTATGATATCTGTTATTTCTAGTTGGAATCTTCATAGCTCAAGTTCATGGTTTTTGAATGATTAGGTGTTCGTACATCTTGTTTTAGGATTAGATTCCTATTTTGACCACTTGGATTCTGCCTTCTCGGCCCTTTGTTTGCTTATTTCGTGATGCTTTATTTATTGATTGAATTCTTTTATTTTTTCAGGCACACCATGACGAACACTCGTAACAAGTCTAAAGTCGCTGTCCCCGCTTCGAAAAATCAAAAGACCCCCTAGCGTGACCTCCTCTTCAAGTGCTTTCATTGAGGCCCGCCACCCCTATATCTGATTTTTAGTGATTCCCTAGGAGGATTTATGTCAGCTACTTCGACTACAACCACTCGGCTTTGGCCGATAGATTGATTAGGCCACTTTGGAGCAGGTCCAGTTAGCTGATCATGTGCGCGACTTTATTGCCACAGCCCCATGAGAATGGTTATTCTTTATCATCGGACCCACATACACGGAGCTGACTTTGGAGTTCTACTGTACATTTACTCTCCAGCATGTGATGACGACTCATGACGAGTTGGGCACCATCACTTTTCAACTCGGTGGCCTAGTACGCCATATGAGTGTCCTTAAGTTCGGCGCTCCTTTGGGACTTTACACTGAAGAGTTAATGAATGCCAAGAAATTCCCCCGCCTACATCGGCACATCCACTTTTCACCATCTTGTTGTTGGGTAGATCTTACGGCGGGTAGGACACCTTAAGACGCGAGTAGCTTGAAGGCGACTTCTCTTCCTCCAGATTTACGTTATATTCATGCCCATTTAGCTTATACTTTGATTAGTAGGAGAGAGAGCACCGGAGTCGTCAGTACTACCGATGCATATTTTTTATGAAGTATAGCCACTGGGCATATTTTTTATTTAGCATACTTCATCGCCCTCGCCTTCCACCATTAGGCAGACCGCAACAGGAAGGATCCTATCTATTTAGGCCCTTATGTGACTTGACTCTCTCGACACTTCGGACTCCTCGACATACCGTTGTAGTCCTGCACGCTTACACTCGCCGGCAGATGTCTCCATAGAGGATATCGAGCATGACCCATATGAGGATGATCGAGTGACTTCGTGGAGTGGATCTTTCTTAGTACCAATTATTTCATTCTGACTCTCAAAATGAACCCGAGGACTTCATTGATGATGTTCCTTTCCATCACGAGGACCCACCTCATCCTCCACCTTCGAGTCATCGTCCTGTTTCTTCTGCTTCTACATTAGAGGACCTCTCTAAGCGGTTCCCTCATTTCAAGCAGCATTATTTTTTGAGGTTCGATAGTATTGCGACATTGCAGCAGATCTATCAGCACCTCCACATCTCTTTTTCGACACTGACAATTCACCCTATTGATGCCTTCGATGATGATGATCATTAATTTTATTTATTTTCTTTTTTATTTTATTTTATTTTATTCTATTTTTAGTCATTTTGTTTTATTTTTATTTTCTTATACTTGTTTTAATTATCATCTTTTGAACTATATTTTTATGGTTGTTCCTACTCGAGTTATAAACCCTTAATCTTCTTCATTATTTGTGTTTCTTTTCTTATTAGTTTGCTCGGAATCATGCACTACATCTCGATTTGTCTACAATTTCGCTTTTCACCATTCTGGCAATTTCATTTAATAATCAAGGCAGTTTCAGTTTTCTCCCTCTCTTATGTAATTCTGTTTATACTATGATTATATCTGTTTGTACATTGAAGACAATGTACATCTTAAGTGTGGGGAGGTTATTTTTATAATTATTAGAAAATCCCTGAATTATGTCTTTTGTTTAAGTAATTTTCTTATATTTTCATTAGAATGAATTGTTATCGATTTGAGATTTTTATTGATGTGTTTTGGATTAATTTGTAAATAATTGTGTATTGGTTGATTTAAACTGTAAGACATGAGAGAATCAACCATGATAAGTTATTTTTCAGTAATAAAAAAATTTTAGGTTGTTTCCCTAAATTGAAGTATTACATTGAAGTTTGAGATTTTTCAAGTTTGACATCAAAAACCATAAATTTTTGCGAGATTTTGAGCCTTTAGATCATACATTTATCTTGCTCATTTTATTATTGGTTATGAGTGTGTCAATTTGATTTATTATTCTAGAACTTGCTTCGTTTATACATGTCAAGACCACACCTTTCATTTGATATACTGAGATGATAAAGGCACTTAGGTTTTAACCCACTTACCTCCATAAAAAGCCTACCTTTTTAATTAACCCATAGTGAACCCTATTGAGCCTAACACACCGTTTCTTAATTTACTCATTAATGTTAAACCATAACTCATTTTTTGTTCGTTGAGAATTTTTCCCGTTTTATTGACTCCCTCTTTGTTGAGATTTGATTTGGTTAGTTGCCTAACTATGCTCTGTTGTTTAATTTGCTGAATTATTTCTTATTGTTAAAAAAGAAGAAGAAGAAGAAATCGAAAGAATATACATATATATATTGAGTATTATTTAGTTCTATGATTGAGCTTGAATAGTTAAATTCATATTTTGAGAAGTAGCTCGTTTTCCTATTCTTGAATAGTTCTTGATTTATGCAGTTGTTTTTAATTCAGCATTTGTTATTTTTCTAGTTTGGTAATTTATCAATTCGAGCTCAATTTTAACCATTGTTTTCGGCCTTTCTCCACACCCTTAACCTTAGCCCCATTACAACCTCTTAAAGCCCTTTTGATTTGTGTATCATATCATTTTATAATGGTGCTTATTCTTGAACCTTAAACGTTTTGAGTGATTTGAGTGAATCTTTAGTGAGAATGTCGATTCTTATCGATTTTGAATTAAAAGAAATTACTTAGATAAGGGGAGACACCTATGTTTTCGTGTTTAAAAATTTTAGCTTGGATTGTTTGAGAGTTTAGTGCTCTTTTAGTTGAATTTCCAATACTTTATTATTTATGAATTATTTTGAGACATTATTGATGGGAATTACAAGTTAAGAAATATTATTTTTAATGTGAGTTGAGGATTTTGCTTGAGGACAAGCAAACGCTTAAGTGTGGGGATATTTGATAAGCTGTAAAAGTAATATATTTTAATCCCATTCTTAATGCATTTTTGGATGATTGATTATGTAAATTAGTGAATTTGATGCTCCTAATCCTTTAAATTCATGTTTCTATACTAAGGAGAGCATTTGGGAGTGAAAGGAGTGAAAAATGAGCCAAAATAGATGTTTCCAAGATCCACACATCCTGGCCACACGCCCATGTGCCAGCCCATGTCGATTTCACAACTTGCTTCCTAGATACGCGGAAAAACCCAATTTTTAGGCTTTCTGAGCATTCTAAAGTCTACAAATACCAATTAGAAGAAGACCTACGGGAGAATCAGAGGAGATCAAAGAAAACACTCGAAGAACGACATCGGAATCAACTCGCAAGTAGAACCTCCTCAAGATCGAAGATCTCCATTTAATTTATTTTGAAGCTTTATTGAGTTTCTTTATGTCTTGTGGTTATCCAAACTCTGAGATGTTTCTATTTAGGATTATGAACTAAATTCCCTAAATACCTAGGGAGGATGAAACCTATGATGAATCTTATTATTTAATTTTTGTTTTTATCCGATAAATACTTGATTCTTGTTCTCAATTATGTATGCTTATTTTGTGTTTTTATAATTTTGGGATATTAATTCATGTTTAATGTGCTTTTTTCAATGGAGAAAAAGTTCCTATTTAAAAGTAGATCTAGCATAATTGAGTGGAGTTACATGCAATCCTAGAAATAAGACGACATAAATCTATCGGATTAGAGTCAAATCTAATAGGATAATCCATAGATCAAGTTAATACGACAATAGGGGTTTTAATTAGAAAGATATTTCAATTAATTAACCTAGAGTCAGTTGTTCTTACTCTCAAAAGAGACATTAATATAATTTAGGGATTTCTACGGATCAAGACACAAATGAATAAATCGTTTAAATCAGATTCATAATAATAGGTGAAGTCTAGGTGGATTCTTTCCTAGGTATTGTTTATCTCATTGGTTATCTTTGATTATTTTCCTATTTCATTCTCTGTCTTGTTGCTAGATAAATTAGATTAGTAAATTTAGATTAAAAATGACTACTCCAATTTGTGGGCTAAATAATAGAAAAATCGTAATTACTAGTACTTTTAGTCATCGTGGATACGATATTCCCTACTCACTATAACTATACTATTGTTCGATAGGTGCGTTTGCCTTAGTCGTATTTATAGTTAGTTTAGTGACCATCAAAGATCGAATTGCTAAGTGATTTAGGTAGCTAAGCTGTTAAATTAGTACAATGACTAAATAGTGAAGTGAGAAAAATAGAAGAAATTGAATAAAGTTTAAGCAAGCGCTTAAGTGATAATTATGCCAAGAACCTAAAAGCAACTTGACCATAATTAAAGTTTGATTAGTGGCCTAGCTTCATCTTTTTCTATCCATTTCCACTCACTTATGTGAGATGAATTAATTTTCATTAGATTTAAGGTTAATTTGTGAAATAAATGTTCATTGTATCCATGTATAATATGGTAAGTGGGAAAAGAAAGCAAATATAATTTTTCTTTTTCATCTTTCCAAATCGAAACTAGAAGTAAGAAAAAACCAAGTTTTCTTCTTCCATAATCAACTATTAATTCAAAGGTAAACAATCTCTTTCTTTAATAGTTTTCATGGATTCTCAACCTAGGAAGCTTGATATAACCAACCCAATAGTTAAATTTTGTTGTTGTGGGAATTAGCTCAAGTTGCCACTAATGAGAACATAAAGAAATTGAGCTTGAAACCATGAAATATTTAGTTTTAAAGCTTAGTTTATGTGAGAAATATAGTAGAATTAAAGTGGGTAATGTTGTAACAACCCATTTCTCTGAAGTGTTCGAATAGTGGTTTCGGGGCCACAAATCCAGCATGTGAGTCCGTAAATATTATTATTTAATATTTACGAATATTATATGGTGTATTGATAAAATTTGAACTAATGATTTGTGTTAAAAGGAAGAACAATTAGGTTCAAGCGGTATAACCTTAAAGTCAAATGGTTTTAGAAAATGAGGTATCGGGATCTCGTTTCTATAAACCGAGCTGTAAATATTTATAATGTTATTAAGGTTTTATTAAAGTTCAGTTAAAAAATTTTGAAGTTTAAATGGTTAACTAAATAAAAAGGACTAAATCGTAAAAAGTGTAAAAGTTGAATTCTATTAGTTAAAGTGATCAAATGGCTATAGAAATGAAAGTAGATGGACTTGAATGGTAAATTGACCATTTAAAGGGTTAGTGGATATTTTTGGGTAAGGTATTAATGAAATTATGATAATTTTTAAAGGGTAATATGGTAAATATGTAAAGTAAACCTAAAATAAACCAATTAATGTTATCATCTTTTCTAATTTCTTATTGAATGGCCGAATGCTCCATTGTTGAAGGGGGAGAGCTTCATTTTGGAATTTCTTCTTACATGGTATGTGTAATACCCCTCACCTGTATCCGTTACCAGGATAGGGTTCGAGGTATTACTGGAACTTTACATTTGAAACATATTGAATCGACTTACTAGGTTTAGCTTAGATTTTAAACTTTCAGGCATTCACATCTTGTCCCTTAAATGGGTCTTCAAGGCCCTAAATATACATAGAGATAGTTTGGGATAGGACCGGGAACATTTAATAACTTTAGAAAATTTCCTTACTTAGAAGTGTCACACGCCCGTGCATGATGGGCCGTGTGGTCACTCACGCCCGTGTGACCTAGGACACGTCTATGCCTCTAACCCGTGGGCAACACTAACTTTTAGGCACGGCCAAGACACACGCCCATGGGTTCACCCCGTGTCCAAAACTTAAGCATTCTATTAAATTAACACGGCCAAGACACACGCCCGTGTGTCCTACCCGTGTACTAATTTGACTTAAAGTTTTAGGTGCAGGGGACACACGGCCATACCACACGCCTATGGGGATGGGCCGTGTGTCACACACGGCCTAGACACACGCCCGTGTGTCTAACCATGTGGACCTTAATAGGCTATTTTCCAAGCCTTTAGTCACCCCTTTCTACTTCTTCTTCTTAATAGATACCAAATTCAAAGTAAAACATGATTATACACTTGTAAATGATCTTGATGAAGTTAGTTGTATGGAAACCTCATATCATTGGTTTCCTACAAAAAGGTTATTTCCCATACAGTATTATGGGTTCTTATGTTATTGTAGCACATTCAAAATTTGGCTCGTTTTTGAACTTATTGCCAATTGTAGCAACTCATCATATAAGAACATAAACATGCATATAAAGGCAGATCATAACCTACTTTCAAATATGCCAATTTCCATGGCCTTATACAAAAAGATGAATACATCTTTACATGCCTTCATTTGGCAATTCAAATGACACATATAACAAAATACTCAAAAATACTATACATGCCATTGAACAAAATAAACAGAGTTTTTATACCAAAGCTTGTTTAATTGATAATGTGTTAACTCTCCAATTGTCTTCCAGTCTTTATGAGTCCTCGAGCTCTGTGAAATAGGGAAAAGAGAGGGGTAAGCATTTACATGCTTAGTAAGCTTGAATAACCAGAAAGTAAACTTACCGAGTAATTAGCATAAATCCACACTTAAATCATGAAATCATCAATTATGAAGTGATTTCCTATCACATGCACTCAATCAATAAGTTAGTCACAAAACAAAACATCATGTAATTTATGTAGATGAGCTCATCATTCATCATCTTATTGGCATACATCATATTAATCCCGTTGAGTTTCTAGAAAATCTCGATGGAATCCCCATTATCCGTCAATTCTTACGAACGATCATTTCACATATATGCACTCCCGCGAACCTTGGACCTCATGGCAGGATTACTAGTCTAGACTAAATCCCCCCATATCATGAACTTGTAAGGTGATGTCGGATTACCAGTCCAGGCTAAATCCCTTATAGCGACAAACACCTTTAAAGAGCTCGGATCTGAATTACCAGTCCAGGCTAAATTCAGACCCTAATAGGATTATCCGTCTGGGCTATATCCTCAATGCACATATCTTCTTCGGGAGGCTCGATCATTCAAGGAACACTTGTCCGGGCTAGATCCTTTCCATACTCGAGATCACGGATTGCCCGTCTAGGCTAAATCCTTACGGCAACACATGCAAGATCTCTTTACACATATCAATGAGGGTTTATCCATCGAATTCCCTTTGTCAACCTCATCCGAGACATTTTTCACATGTTACCATCAAATATGCATTTCCATGATATTTCATACTAATAATAAATGCAATCATATGCATTTATAGATCATTCAATTATGCATATTAGGGGTTTACTTAAAGTTATTCGAACTTACCTGGTATTCTTTTCGGGATTGTGTTTTGGTTATTCCGAAACCTTGCGTTTACCACGATTGACCTCTGAAATTTGTTCCTCGGGGTCTATAACAGAAAAATTAACTCATTAATACCCAACATTATACATTTCAAGTTTAATATCTACCCTCGGTCCAAATGACTGTTTTGCCCCTAACCCTTCACATTTTTACGATTTAGTCCCTAGGCTCGTATAATGAAACACATGCACTTTTTATCTCATCCAAGCCTAGCCGAACATTTTTATTTCTTATGGTAGCCCAAATTTTCCATTATTTTCTCATTTCTACCACACATTTACATCTTTTGCAAAGTAGTCCCTATAAGGGTTTCTCATGAAAATCAACTAGGAAAAGATGTTTAATACACATTCATCTTTCATATTCCTCCATAATCCATCAAAATACAAGCAAATCATGCATGGGTAAATTTTTAAACATGAACCCTAGCATGAAATATAGGTAGAAATGGAGAGAGCAAGCTATCAGGATTTCAAAAATACAAAGAACATGAAAAACGGGGATTGGGAACACTTACTATTGAGCTTGAAAATTCAAGAAACCCTAACTATGGTGTCCTCAAAATTTCGGCAGCTATGGGAAGAAGATGAGCATATTTTTGCTCCATTTTTCCCTTTTTATTTCATTAAAATGACAAATGACCAAAATGCCTTTATGCCCTTTCTTTAAAATTTCATCCATGCAAGCCCTTTTTTGTCCAAAAATTTAGAATTTGGGCAAATTGCTCTCCAAGACCTTCTAATTCATAATCTAAAGCAATTTCATACAAATTTCTTCTAGAAACCAAGTTTTGCAATTTATTCAATTTAGTCCCTAATTTCCAATTGGACATCTTATACTTAGGATTTCTTCATGAAACTTTAACACATGCATATATTCATATTCTAGGCCTCATAATAATCATAAAATAAATATTTTTGATGTCAAATTTGTGGTCTCGAAACCACTATTCTGACTAGGCCCTATTTCGGGACGTTACAGTATGTTTTGATACCTTGGTCATATGTGCAAATGGCTTGTAAGGGTGTGCTTGAATTGGGTGAAAGAAATGGCTCGAATTTAGCCTATTCCTAGTCTACACGAGTGTGTGTTTCAGTCGTATGTGACACACGACCATGTGTCCCTTATAGATATTAATGGTTGCATTTTGAAGGTTACACAGCCTGGCACACGAGCGTGTTGCTTGGCCTGTGGTCCAAGTCAGAGAGTTACACAGGCATGAACACAGGCTAAGACACGACAGTGCGTCCCTATTTCGAATGTTACATGGCATGAGACATGGGCTTGTGTCTCATCCGTGTCAGTCACACGGCCTGGCCACACGGCTGTGTGGCCTCCGCAATGTGAATTTTTCCAACTTTTTCCTTAAAGTTTCATATGTTCCTAATTTAGTCCCGAGACATTTTTAAAGTGATTTTGAGGCCTTGAGGGCTCGAATAAGGAACAATATGCATGTGTTTGAATGGATTATGCTATGATTTATGAAATGTTTAGAAATGAATGATTTAAGTTACGTTTCTATAGTAATACTCCGTAACCTTATTACAGCGACAAATACGGGTTAGGTGTGTTTCAAATGTTGAGGTAGAGTTCGATTAAATGTTAATAAAGGAAAGAATTAATGAGTTCTTAGGAACCTATGTGTAAGAGAAAAGAAATTTGGGGTTAAATTTTATGGATTGATAGTTTGAGGTCCCTAAAGTAAGTTAAGAAGTCAAATCTTGATTCAATCGGGAGGGTTGAATGGTGGGAAGGGACTTAAGTGATAATGTGCATACCATTTTTTAATTACAAGTTATATATGCTTGATGATGAGCAACTAACATTGTTCTTGTATTGAAATTTTCATACGTAGCTGAAGACGGCGTTGGGACCTTGAAGGAGAATAAGAAAAAGAAGGAATGAATAGCTAATTTAATTTGTGCTAACTTAATATGTCTTCATGACATGATTTTATTGAATTTCAATTTATTGAATAAATGACAAGTGTTAATTCTAAGGTATGCTTAATGATCAAGGTAGGTGAATGTTATTTATGCCATGTTGAATTGGAGGTTGATTGATAAGTTGCTACACTTGTTTATATAAAATTATATAATTCCATGATGTAAGTTGTAATATTATCATGAATTGTGTTGAGATGATGTGCAAATGTATACAAGTATATATGATATGTCATAGTTTGATATGATAAATTAAGCTCTTTTCACACTTAAGGAACTCATTTTCAAGCATCTTTTAGAGTCTTTTTATTAGTTTTATGAACTATTGTTAGGGTTTAGTTTAATTATGTTTTCAAGCATGTTTTCTTTATATTTTTTAATAAATATATGACTTACCTTAAAAATTTGAGCTTAATTATATGCTAAGGTCATTTTAGGACTCAATGGAAGAGGCAAATAGAAGGAAGTGAGGAATAGAGTTCAAGGTTGCAACCACAACATTAGGTGTCGCAACCCATGCCCTTCTGACTTACAATGTTGTGACCTTGATCAAGCTAGTGTCGCAACCACTACCTCTTTAACTTACCAAGGAGTTGCCTTGATCAAAGCCAATGCCACAACCTCCAAAAGCCAATGTCGCAGCATTGAGACCTCTGACTTGTCTTGTCACCACCATCGATATGCAATAAAATAGTTCTTGTTGAATAAGGTAATAAATAATATTATTTGAATAGAAATAGAAAGACATGTATTCGGTTGGATTTAAATTATAAAGTGTTGGGTTAAATGTAACACCCTATACTCAGTCTAGTCGGCTGATTTGAGCTATAAAGTGTTACAACAACAAATCTTGAATATTTTCTATAATTTCTATTAAATAACAACTAAATAAAGAATTTAAACTCATTTCCATACTTTACAATCAATTTGGGACCTAAATGAAGCTTACAGAACATTTAAAATAAACTGGGAACAAATCTGGGTTAAATTCAAACTTGTACAAAAATTTAAGTAAAATTTATAAACAGAGGTCACTCGGTCGTGTGAAAGAGGCCAGCCAGTGTGGCTCTAAGCATGGCCGTGTGGCTACTTTACATGCTTGTGTTCTCAGACTGTGTACAATTTGAAAATAGGGTCACATAGTTGTGTATCTCTTTGAGACCGTGTGGAGAATTCTGCACCAAAAATTAAAGAATCACACGGCCATGTCACAAGACCGTGTGGGGCACATGGCCATGTGGCAACCTGTGTGTAGGGGTGAGTAAAATTCGATTCGATTTGAAAAACATGATAAAAAATTCAAATTTTGAATTAAATAGTTCGAATTATTTGAGTTAATCAAGTTATTCGGATCAACTCGAATAAAAAATTAAGTTTTTCGATTTAACTTGAATATGAATTGCACAATTCGAGTTATCCGAAAATCCAAATAACAAAAAAAAACACTACATCGTTTTGATATATGTTTACTTTTTTAAAATTTAAAATTCAAAATAATTAAATTAAAAGGTAAAATTATGTCGTTTTGATAAATGTTTACCCATTAAGTTAAAAGGCAAAATCATTATATTGTTCATGTAGTTAAATAATCTTGTACTTCGTTTACTAGTTAAATAATCGGTCCATCTAAACACAACATTAAGTATAAATAATAGGATTCGTTATCTCGACTCGATTTGACTCTAAATTTTTTGACTCGATTCAATTAAAAAATTCAAATTGAGTTCAGTTGCTAAAACAGGATTTGTCAACTTGACAAATTCAAAAAATTTTTGCTCGATTCGGCTTGACTCGATCGAACACTCACCCCTACCTGTGTGTGCCCAAAATTACCTTCAAAATCAAGCCATTTCACATCCAAATGCTTGGGATCCAAGTTATGCAATAACCAACAATCTGGAACACCCCTATCTTGTCTCCATTGCCGGCTTAAGGTTATAGCGCGTTACCGATCAAAATAGAACATTTCACTTTATTTCAGAATAGTTAAACAATTAATTTATAAACATATAGAAAATAGTATCTATTCATGGTATGAATACAATTATGGGCTTTAAAGTGGGTTACAGGGACCTAAAAATAGTTTAGGAACAATTCAAGATTAAATCAAAACAAAATAGAAAATTTCAGATAAATTTGAAAAACAGGGGTCACACGGCTGTGTGGCTAGGCTGTGTGACGTAGCTCAAACTGTGAGAGCATTTGAAATAAGGACACATGGCCGTGTCCCAGCTCGTGTGTCTAACCGTGTAACTCATTGACTTGGCACACACAGCCGTGTTGTAGGCCCTGTGGTAGCCTGTGTAACCCACTAACTTGTGACACACGGCCGTGTTTCAAATAGTGTCTCAGACCGTGTAAAACCTGCACCTAAAATATAAAGCACACACAGCTGTGTGGGTTGATTGTGTGTGACACACAGCTGTGACAGCCCATGTCCTAGGTTGTGTACTCACCATTTAACCCCTAATTCAAGTCAATTCAATACCAAATCTTGCCCAACAAGGTACACCAATAACACATACATTCTTATGATCAAAACACTATTAATACGCTCTTAAACATGTCAAAACAATCAACCTAAAGATTCTAACCAATGTACCATTCATAGGCACCTCTATTCATAACTAAACATGCAAATAACCTAACAAGATTTTTTTGTCTAATACCAATTTCCAATTTAAGCTCCCAAAACTAACTATATTATTATTATTATTACATTTTGAACATGCTACAAAGTTTACCAAATAAATATTAGGATTTCCATTTATACATAAGATTTTGTATTCCAACATTACAAAGCATACTCAAAAGAAGCTAACAAATCTTCTTAATCATCCATTACCATTAACATTAATAACTTACAAACAAAACCTATATACACATGCCACAACCCAAAAAGAGATACAAAAGCCACCAAAAATGACTGGATAGTGTGAGCTTTGTGGCTGATGCTTCCAAACGGTCAGAAACGATTATCTACAAAACAACATAAGAAAGACCATAAGCTTACATAGCCTGAGATCATAGTATAACTTTTACTTTAAATTAATTAAACTCGATTTATACAATAGGTTAATACTACGTTTTTAGGGGCATCAAAGATGCAATACTGAGGTACTAAAGTGCATTCAGAGCACACATGTGCATTCAGGGGTACCAAAGTACAAAAGGAAGCATGCATCTACGTTCAGGGGTACCAAAGTATAAACAGGAGCACACATGTGCATTTAGGGGTACTGAAGTACAAACAGTAGCATACATGTGCATTCAGGGGTATCGAAGTACAATCAGGGGCATGCATGTGCATTCAGGGGTACCGAAGTACAAATAGGGGCACACGTGTATTCAGTAACATTTTCTTCATTTCTGAATATTCTCTATCAATTTTATAGATACAAAATATATGTAACATTCATAGTTATATATAATTATCCAAACTAAATTGACCTACTTACATATATTCATCAATTAATTAAAGAACATTAATATATTTCACTAGCAAATTACATTTACATATTGAAATACTATGAACTTACTTGGGCCAAAAATGTAGCAATTGCAGAAGTTTAGGGATTATTCCATTACTTTTCCTTTTCCTGTATATCAACAAAAGCTTGATCTAAAATATAATTTATTTTATTTATTAGCTTAAATTTCATATCTTAATAAATTCTAAATTTTGCACCTTTCTATTTACAAAAATTACACAATTGGCCTTAACTTTTACACTTTATACGATTTAGTCCCTTATCCCAAAAATCATCAAATTAGCCACTTTTGAAAATAACCACATATAGCCAAATATTTAAGGCTTCAAAACAGTCGCTAAAATATCACTATTTCACAATTACACCATGAGAATTTTAACATTTTAGCAATTTAATCCTTTAACTTTAAATTAACAAAAATCACTGTACAAAACAATCCAAAATCACAACCAAGACTTCAAACTTATCATTAACATCAAAAACAATAAATATTCATCAATGACAACATTTAAATTTTTTAACAGTTTCAAAAACAAAGGTTCGGGTTAGATGGACCTAATTGTAACGATCTCAAAAATATAAAAATTATTAAAAACGGATTTAAAATGAGCTTACATGCAACCCAATAGCTATGGTCGAACCTCAAGCTTGAGAACAATGGTGTTTTAACCCCCCCCCCCAATTTTGGTTGCAACTAGAGAAAGATGATGATTGATCATTTGTATTTTATTTCTTTTAGTTATTTTTATAATTACAATTTTATCCTTAGTTCTAAACTTAAAATTTTTATAATTAATAAGCCCATAACTGAAACACCCCTTACCCGTGTCTAATGCCAGGATAGGATATGACGCATTACCGAACTTGAACATACACTACTATGTAAAATCGGACCATAAAATTTCGTTCAAATTTAAAATTTATTCAAGAACATGCATATCGTCCCTTATATGGGCCTACGAGGCCCAGAACATACATCGGGGCGGTTCGGGCTCAAAACACCCATGGGGCTGACCGTGTGTCACACACGGCCTAGACACATGCCCGTGTGTCTACCCGTGTGGACAACTTTGAGGCTATTTTCCAAGACCTCTTGTCACCCTTAACCCCAACACACATTCATATGCCAATGGTGGTTAACATGGCATAAAAGGGTTACTTAGACATCCATAGCTTTAACTCATGCATGATAAATTCATATCAAGTTTACCTAATTGGGACTCCTTAACTTGTTAAGTTCATTCAATACATTTCTTTACCATTATTATTATAGTGACTATGCCAATTAGCATCATTTATCAATCAAACATAAATTCCACATTTTATCAACCATTTGGCACACGCCACAAATTTAATAACACATCTCATGCATGTAACAATATTTAGGGATTTCAACCCAATAATCAATATGAGCCATATTTCATGGCTATATACAAAATAGAATAATATACCAAAAGGAGCTATCACTTTGGCTAACAAATATGACACATATAACAAAATACTAAGTCCCCTATACATGCCATACTTAAATGTAGTAAACTAATTATACCCCAAAAGATTTGTTAATAGTGTGACTCAAGCTCCGACGTCCACGATCCCGAGCTAGCTTGACAATGCTAAAAGAAAAGGGAAAGGAGAGAAGGGTAAGCAAAGGGCTTAGTAAGTTGCATGTAAATAAATAACAACATAAGTCAAGATATTCATGGATTAAATCTGTTACCAATTATCACCACAATATCATACTATACACATGAACGTAGTCAAAATTGACAATAAATGTCAATTTACATCAAGCTTATCTTACTCCTTTCTACTCATGCTAAATTTCCCACCATGAATCGAGTTTAATACTCATGAGGTTTACATACATACCTGTGCCGTACATTCTTACTCATATCACTCCACTTTTTAACCCCAAGTCTTGAATGGCCCCTTGAACCACCGAAATACTAAAGGACACTCGAAATTGTCATACACTAATTAAAGTACCAATGCCATGCCCCTGACATGGTCTTACATAAATCCACATATCATCACCGATGCCATGCCCCAGACATGGTCTTACACTGACACACATATCATCGCCGATGTCATGTCCCAGACATGGTCTTACACAGGCACATATATCATCGCCGATGCCATTTCCCAGACATGGTCTTACACAGGCACATATATCATTGCCGATGCCATGTCCCAGACATGGTCTTACACAGGCACATTTATCATCGCCGATGCCATGTCCCAAACATCGTCTTACATAGGCACATTTCATCACCGATGCCATGTCACAGACATGGCCTTACACAGGTACATTTATCATCACCGATGCCATGTCCCAGACATGGTCTTACACAAGCACATTTAGCACAGTGTCTCAACATCCAAGTCCTAAGTATTCCTTTGGGTCACCCGAACTTCTGAGACACGAGGCTATCACTAAACTTCCATTGGATCATCACAAGTCAATTTTATTAAAGCATACATACATGTATCATATAATTTCAAATATTAAATACGTAATATTGGAGTTGTTGAATTACTTACACACAACTTACCTCGATGGAAAATATGGCAAATTTTAGACTTAGTCCACAACCTTGCCTTTTTCTCGGTCAAGGTCTATCCCTCGTCCCTCTTGATCTATAATAGCACATTTAGCTTATTTCATACACGCATTATTCATTTCAGTCCAAAAATCATGATATGGTAAAATTACAATTTTGCCTCTAAAATTTTACAAAATTATAAAATTGCCCCTAGGCTCGTAAAATGAAAAGTACCTATTTTTATCATTATTCAAGCCTAGCCGAATCATTTTCCCTCTTATACCAACCCACATTTTTCATTTATTCACACATTTACACAGTTTCTACAACTTTTACAATTAGGTCATTTTTATCAATTTCACTAAAAACCACCTAGTAAAAGTTGTTTATCACACCTCAAACCTCCATATTCTTCCATTATAAATCAAAACACAAGCATGTCATTCATGGGTATGTTTTTAAACATGAACCCTAGCTTAAATTAAAGGTAGAAATAGCTAAATCGAGGTACGAGGATTTCAAAAATGTAAAGAACATTAAAAACGGGGCTAGAATGCACTTACTTTGAGCTTGAAAGATGAAAAATACCCTAGCTATGGCTTCTTGTGAAATTCGGCCAAGGAGGATGAAGATGGACACAAATTTTGACAATTTTTCCCTTTTAATTCTTTTATTAACCAATGGACCAAAATGCCCTTATATTATAACTTTGATATTTTATCCCTCCTATGTCCATTTTTGTCCATAATGACATATAATGGTCTAATTTCCAAATAATGACTTCAAATTTCATAAAATCTCATCACAATTAAGCCTTTAAATCAACTAGAACACATGTTTTTCACTTATTGCAATTTAGTTCTAATAACTCAATTGGATACTTTATTGGGAAAATTGCTCATCGATATTTTCACACAGGCATGCAAATACATCATGGACCTAGTAGCATCCACAAAATGATTATTTCTATCTCAGATTTGTGGTCTCGAAACCACTGTTCTGACTAGGCCCTAATTCGAGATGTTACAATTCTCCCCCTTAGGGATTTTCGTCCCCGAAAATCTTACCGGTAAATAAGTGCGGGTATTGATTTCTCATGGCTTCCTCGGGCTCCCATGTAGCCTCCTCTATCCCATGCATATGCCATAACACTTTTACTAAGGCGATATTCTTATTTCTCAACTGTTTGACTTCCCGATCCAAGATCTTGATTGGCTCTTCACCATAAGTCATGTCCGGTCGAATCTCAACTTCCATCAGTGATATCACATGTGAGGGGTCTGATTTATAATGATACAACATAGACATGTGGAATACGTCATGGATCTTTTCCAATTCTAACGGTAAAGCCAACGAATAAGCTACCGATCTTATCCTTTCGGTGATCTCGTAAGGTCATATGAAACGAGGACTTAACTTGCCCTTCCAGCCGAATCTCAGAACTTTTTTCCATGGGGATACTTTCAAAAATACCTTATCACCCACTTCAAACTCAATTTCTTTTCTTTTCAAATCCGCATAAGACTTTTTTCTATCTGATGTCGCTCTTAAACAATCTTTAATTACTTTCACTTTATCCTCGGTTTCCTTAACCAAGCCAACCCCGTGCAATTTACTTTCCTTGAGCTTTGTCTAATACAAGGGAGTTCGACACTTTCGGACATACAACGCTTCATAGGGTGCCATTTTTAAACTCGTCTGAAAACTATTGTTATAGGTAAACTCAACCAAAGGTAAGTATTTTTCCCAACTACCTTGGAATTCTAGAACACAACATCTCAACATGTCTTCCAAGGTTTGAATCACTCTCTCAGATTAGCCATCGATTTTTGGGTGGAAAGCAGTACTAAAACTCAACCTCGTGCCCAAGGCTTCTTGCAACCTTTTCCAAAACCATAAGGTAAACCTCGGATCTCAATCCAATATGATCGATAAGGGTATTTCGTGAAGTCTCACAATTTCATAAATATATAGTTCAGCCAGTTTATCAAGCAAGTAATCGGTATGTACCAGGATGAAATGAGCTGACTTCGTCAATCGATCAACAACGACCCACACCGCATCTTTCTTACTCAGTGTAAAAGGTAAGCCCGATACAAAATCCATGGTAATTCGGTCTCATTTCCACTCAAGAACCATGATAGGCTGTAGTAATCCTGAAGGCACTTAGTGTTCAACTTTTACTTGTTGACAAATTAAGCATCTCACAACAAATTCAAAAATATCTCTCTTCATACCATCCTACCAATATATTTTCTTCAAGTCGTTATACATTTTAGTTCTACCGGGGTGTATTGACAGACAACCATTGTGTGCCTCATTCAGAATCTTATGAATCAATTCGGTTTCTTTGGGAACACAAATTCTATCTCGGAACATGAAGCAACCATTGGAATCAACCCAAAAATAGGATTCAGAGCCCGAGTCACACTGAGTTCTCTTGGCTTGCAATTCATTATCGTTAGTCTAAGCTTCAAAAATTTCTTGAAGGAACATTGGCCTAGTTCTCAACTCCGCTATGATAGCACCATCATCTAATAAGGCTAACCGAGCATCTATGGCTTTCAAAGCAAAGAAGGATTTTCTACTTAGGGCCTCGGCGACCACATTTGCCTTTTCCGAATGATAGTCAATAATTAACTCATAGTCTTTTATCAATTCTAACCATCTCCGTTGCCTAAGATTTAAATCCTTTTGGGTCATCAGGTATTTCAATCTCTTGTGATCAGTGAATATTCGGCAAATCTCATCATACAAATGGTGTCTCCAAATCTTTAATGCAAACACAATGGCGGCTAGCTCTAAATTATGTGTCAGGTAATTTTTCTCATGTTGTTTCAGTTGTCTGGATGTAAAGGCTATCACTCTGCCTTCCTGCATAAGTACACATCCCAAACAATTCAAAGATGCATCACTGAAGACCACGAACTCCTTTCCCGGCTCAGGTTGAACTAACACTGGAGCTTCAATTAACAACGCTTTCAATTTCTCAAAACTATGTTGGCACTTCTCTGTCCATTCGAACTTAACATCCTTTTGTAACAACTTTGTCATTAGGGTGGAAATCATTGAAAATCCTTTAAAAAACTGTCTATAATAATCGGCCAAGCCTAAAAAGCTTCTAACCTCTGTCACATTCTTCGATAGTTTCCAGTCAACAATGGCTAAAATCTTACTCGGGTCAACTCTAATAACATCTCCAAAAACAATATGTCCTAAAAAACTGACTTCACAAAGCCAAAATTTGCTTTTTCTGAACTTGACATACAACTGTTTGTCCCTCAAAGTCTGCAAAACAGTTCTCAAGTGCCAGGCATGCTCTGGCTCATCTCTTGAATAAATCAAAATATCATCGATGAACACCACAACAAATTTATCCAAATAAGGCCGAAATATTCTATTCATTAAATCCATAAACACAGCAGGAGCATTTGTTAACCCAAATTGCATAACAAGGAATTCATATTGGCCATACCTCATTCTAAAAGTAGTCTTAGGCACATCTGATTCTTTAACCCGTAACTGATAGTAGCCGGACCTCAAGTCTATAATCTATACATAATCTCCTCGAACCATCTTTCTTTTTCACAAATAACACAGGAGCACCCCAAGGTGAAAAGCTCGGTCTCGCGAAACCCTTATCAGTTAACTCCTGTAATTGAACCGTCAACTCTTTTAATTCTATTGGGGCCATCCTATATGGGGTAATCGAAATAGGTGCAGTACCAGGAGTCAAATCAATGCCAAACTCTACTTCCCTAATAGGAGGTAACCCCGACAATTCTTCTGGAAACACATCCGAATATTCAAATACTACCGGTACCGACTCAATATTTAACTCAAACTCTTTAGTGTTTATCACAAAGGCGAGGTAAGCTTCATACCCCTTTCTTATACATCTTTGAGTAGACATGGAAGAAATCACTGCAATCATGCCATTTAATTTATCTGGTTCAACCCGAAGAACATTACTATTCTCACATTTCAGTTCGATAAACTTTCTTCCACAATTCACTACCACATCATGAGTGGTCAACCAATCTATACCAAGAATTACATCAAATTTATCGAACGGTAATAGCATAAGATTAGCCGGGAAATAATGACTTTTAATCATTAAAGGGTAATTTCTACACACATTATCAACTAAGACATACTTGCCTAACGGGTTTGACACCTTTACTACGAATTCAATAGGTTCAACAAACAAGTTCATACCAGACGCCAGCTTCATGCAAATATTCGAATGGGTAGACCCCGAATCAATGAAAGCAACAATAGGAGTTTCATAGATAGAAAATGTACCCATAATTACATCAGGAGACAAGGCTTCTTTACGAGCGCGAATGGCATAGGTCCTCACAGGTGCCCTGCCCTCGGGTATCACAGCAGATTCTCTAGGCTCACCTTTACTACTCGTTCCACTACCCGGATTCCTCTAAGGTTTTCCCTTATTAGCAATACTATCTGACATTCTTCCTTCGAGATTTCTTTTCTCCATCCTCTCAGGGCAGTCCCTAACAAAGTGATCAAGGGAACCGTACTTAAAACAAGTTCTATCATTCCCTTAACACTCGCCAAAGTGGCATCTCCTACATTGGGGACATCCTGATCTATCGGGTCGAGCATTCCTGACACTGGTCATTGAGGTAGTCTAAGCTTTCGAAACCGTGTACTATTTACTCCTATTCTTGCTCGAATACCCAACAGAGGCATTAGATCGAGAAGTAAAATCTCCCGACTTCTTACATAAAGATTGAAAAGATTTGCTTAGTTGCCTCTTCTTCAAGTCTTAAGACATCAAATCAACTTTCTATTTTTCTTTGGCCAATTCTTCGGCCTTGCATGCTCTTTCAACCAAGACTACAAACTCTTTCAACTCAAGGATGCCAACCAACAATTGTATGTCTTCGTTCAACCCATCCTCAAATCTTTTACATATGATGGCTTCGGTAGATACACATTCCCGAGAATATTTGCTAAGCCTCACAAACTCACGCTCATACTCGGTAACTTGTTTCAACTCGAGGAACTCCTTCCTCTTTTGATCCATAAACCTTTGACTGATATACTTCTTGTGAAATTCCTCTTGGAAAAACTCCCAAGTCACTTTCTCCCTCAGCATAATGGACACGAGGGCATTCCACCACTGGTAAGCGAAATCTCTTAGAAGCGATACCACGCACTTCATGCACTCCTCCATTGTGCATGACAATTCATCAAAGACTCGGATGGTGTTCTCGAGCCAAAACTCTACTCTTTCTGGATCATCGTCAATGTTAGCTCAAAACTCTTCAGGTCCTTGCTTTCTAATTTAATCCACCGAAGGCCTTTCCCTTCTCACCATCTCAACAACTTGGGGAGCTACAAGGGTAGGCTAAGGAATATGAGAGGTGGGGGAGGTTGAACACCCAGGTTTTCCCGAATAAACTCGGTGTACCAATTATTCATCATGTTCAGAAAGGCTTCTCGGCTCCTTTTCTTCTACTAATTGTCTCGAGTCTACTATCAGCTGGCACTGCTCTTTCGGTGGGAGTAGGCATGTTACTTTCTACATCATCAGCAACTACTCGTTTAGGATCCATTTACTATATAAAACACAATTTCAATTGTCAGGAGTTGTCACACTATCATAATACACATATGGCATGTATAGCTAGACTTCTACACTCACTACGTAGTCTTAGAACCGACTAAACCATAGCCCTGATACCAATAAATGAAACACCCCACACCCGTGTCCAATGTCAAGACAGGATACGAGGCATTACTGGACTTGAACATACACTACTATGTAAAACTAGGCCATAAAATTTCATTCAAATTTAAAATTTATTCAAGAACGTGCATATCATCCCTTATATGGGCCTGTGAGGCCCAAAACATACATCAGGGGTTGTTCGGGACTAAACCATGAACTTTAGAAAAATTTTCTTAAAATAGGTTCACACGCCTGTGTGCCCTTGACATGCCCGTGTCCCAAGGCCGTGTAACTCTTTGTTTATGACGTCAGCATAAATTTAATATCACATGGCCAAGTCACACGCCTGTGTGCTAGGTTGTGTGGTGAATTTTATTTTTGCATTTAAGGTGCAGACTTCACACGGCCTGGGCATACGCTCATATCCTAAGGCCGTGTCCTCCACACGGCTGAGAAACACGATTGTGTCTCTGCCCGTATGTTTACTATCATGCATACTGACCTGTAAAGCAATGGTGTAGGAGACAAAGGCCGGACTACACACCCATGGGACTGACTGTGTATCACAAACGGCCTAGACACATGCCCGTGTGGTTACCAGTGTGGACAACTTTGAGGCTATTTTCCAAGCCCTCTTGTCACCCTTAACAACCCCAACACACACTCATATGTGAATGGTGGTTAACATGGCATAAAAGGGTTACTTAGACATCCATAGCTTTAATTCATGCATGATAAATTCATATCAAGTTTACCTAACTGGGACTCCTTAACTTGTTAAGTTCATTCAATACATTTCTTTACCATTATTATTATAGTGACCATACTAATTAGCATCATTTATCCATCAAACATAAATTCCACATTTTATCAATCATTTGGCACATGCCACAAAAGTAGTAACACATTTCATGCATGTAACAATATTTAGGGATTTCAACCCAATAATCAATATGAGCCATATTTCATAGCCATTACGAAACAAAATAATATACTAAAAAGAGCCATCACTTTGGCTAACAAATATGACACATATAACAAAATACTAAGTCCCCTATACATGCCATACTTAAATGTAGTAAACTAATTATACCCCAAAAGATTTGTTGATAGTGTGACTTAAGCTCTGACGTCCACGATCCCCAAGCTAGCTTGATGATGCTAAAAGAAAAAGGAAATGAGAGAAGGGTAAGCACAGGGCTTAGTAAGTTGCATGTAAATAAATAACAACATAAGTCAAGATATTCATGGATTAAACCTGTTATCAATTATCACCACAATATCATACTACACGCATGAACGTAGTCAAAATTGACATTAAATGTCAATTTACATCAAGCTTATCTTATTCCTTTCTACTCATGCTAAATTTCCCATCATGAATCGAGTTCAATACTCATGAGGTTTACGTACATACCTGTACCATAGAGTCTTACTCATATTACTCCACTTCTTAACCCAACGTCTTGAATGGCCCGTTGAACCACCGGAACACTAAAGGACATTCAGGATTGTCATACACCAATTAAAGTACCAATGCCATGTCCTTGACATGGTCTTACATGAATCCACATATCATCACCGATGCCATGTCCTAGACATGGTCTTACACTGGCACACATATCATCGTCGATGCCATGTCCCAAACATGGTCTTACATAGGCACATATATTATCGCCGATGCCATGTCCCAGACATGGTCATACATAGGTACATTTATCATCACCGATGCCATGTCCCAGACATCGTCTTAAACAGGCACATTTATCATCGTTGATTCCATATCCCAAACATGGTCTTACATAGGCACATTTATCATTGTCAATGCCATGTCCCAACCATGGTCTTACACAGGCACATTTATCATCACCAATGCCATGTCCCAGACATGGTCTTACACAGGCACATTTGTAACATCCCAAAATAGGGCCTAGCCAGAATAGTGGTTTCAGGACCACAAATCTGACGTTGAAATATTTATTTTATGATTGTTATGAGGTCTAGAATATGAGTATATGCATGTGTTAAAGTTTCTTGAAGAAATTCTATGAGTAAGGTGTCCAATTGGAAATTTAGGACCAAATTGAATAAAGCGCAAAACTTGGATTCTGAAGCAATTTTTATGAAATTGCTTTAGATTATTAATTGGAAGGTCTTAAAGATAAATTTTCCTAATTTCTAAGTTTTTGGACAAAAATGGGCATGTATGGATGAAATTTTAAAGAAAGGGCTTGAGGATATTTTGGTCATTTAACTAATTAATGAAATAAAATGGGAAAATGAAGGAAAAAATCAGCCATTCTTCTCCCTTATCCAGCCCAAATTCTCAAGCCCTCCATAGCTAGGGTTTTTAACATTTTCAAGCTCAAAAATAAGTGCTCCCAAGCCTCGTTTTTAATGTTATTTGTATTTTTGAAATCCCGGTAGCTTACTCTCTCCATTTCTACCCATATTTTAAGTTAGGGTTCATGTTTGCAAGGTGACCCATGTGTGACATGTTTATTCTTTGATGTTTTACGGAGGAATATGAAAGTTGGATGTGTGTTAAACATCTTTTCTTAGGTGATTTTCATGAAAAACCCTAAAAGGACCTTTTTGCAAAAGGTGTAAAATATGTGGTAGAAATGTGAATAATGGAAAAATGTGGGCTGCCATAAGAGGAAAGAACATTCGGCTAGGCTTGGATAATGTAGAAAATTCATGCATTTCTTTATACGAGCCTAGGGACTAAATCATAAAAATGTGAAAGGTTAGGGGCAAAATGGTCATTTTATCCAGGGGTGACATTTAGACTCGAAAGGAATAATGTGAGGTATTAATGATTCATTTTTATTGTTATAGACCCTGAGGAACAAATTTTGGAGGTCGATCGAGGAAAACGAAAGGTTTCGGAATAATCGATACGTAAAACCGAAACAGATACTAGGTAAGTTTGAATAACTTAAAGTAAACTCATAATATATCTAATTGCATGTTTTATGAATGTATGAATATTGTATTTGATGATGGAATGAAAGTCCATGAAATGTGTTATTAATAATGACATTATGATAAATGTCTCGGTTGAGGTTAAAAAGGAAGTTCGATGGGTAAACCATGATACATGTGACTTGAGATCCTGCATGTGTTGTAGAAAGGATTTAGCCTGGACGGGTAATCCGTTGATCTCAAATATTGAAAGGATCTAGCCCGAACGGGTGTTCTTTGAGTGATCAAGCCTCCCGAAGAATATGTATGCATTGTGGATTTAGCCCGGATGGGTAAGCCGATTAGGGTTTGAATTTAGCCTGTACTGGTAATTCAGATCCAAGCTCATTAAGGGTGTTTGTCACTATAAAGGATTTAGCCTGGACTGGTAATCCCACCGTAATATGCAAGGTTCACGGGAGTGCGTACATGAGATGATCGCTCTTATGACTTGACAGTAAATGGGTAATCCATCAAGATTTCCAAGAAACTCAACGGGATTAACATGGGATATAAAAATGAAAACATTGGATGATGAGCTCATCTAAGACAAATTACATGGTGCATTGTTGTTAGACTAACTTGTTGATTGAGTGCATGTGATAGGGAAACTATTTCATGCTTGTTGGTTTTATTGTCTAATATAGATGCATACTAATTAATCTGTAAGTTTACTTTCCAGTTATTTGGGCTTACTAAGCATGTAAATGCTTACCCCTCTCTTTTCCCTATCTTACAGAGCTCGTGGACTCGCGAAGATTAGGAGACAGTTGGAAAGTCAACATTTTGTCTAGCTTTAGCATATAGATACTCTTATTTTGTTCAATGGCATGTATAGGCCTTTTGTTATTTTGTTATATGTGTTATTTGATTAGCCAATATGATGGCTTATAAAAGTATACATATTCACTTGTATATGGCCATGGAAATTGGCTCATGTTAGTGTAGGTTATGACCTACCAAATTGTGCATGTTATGTTCCGATGTTCTTGTGATGATTAAATATGGTGTATTACAATTAGTCATATGTAGCATGACCAAATCACATGGGGTGGTTAAGACACAATTTTTGGCAATGAGTTAAGATAACGAGCCAATCTTAATTGAGTCACAAGTCATGAAAATCCTTGCGATAAAGGGGACAACCTAGCATGTATAAAAACTGATGAGATGATGTTTACATGCAATGAGGTATATTAAGGTCATTTAAGAGTATAATTAGACCATGTTAAGTGTTATTGAAAACTATAAGTGGATATGGTTATTAAAGAGTGACCTAAGGCTTGGAAAATAGCCTAATAAGGTCCATACGGGTGGACACACGGGCATGTCTCTAGGCCGTGTGTGTCACACGGACCATCCTATGGGTGTGTGAAATGGCTGTGTATCCCCTGCACTAAAAATATTAAGTCAAAATGCATAGTAGTAAACACACGGGTATAGACACGGCCGTGTGCCTCAACCGTGTGGAAGGCACGGCCTAGAAGACGGGCGTATGCTTGGCCGTTTGAAAACCCCTGTAGGTTCGAAATAGAAAATAAATTCAATTAATTTCACACGGGTAGGGGACACGGGCGTGTCCCAAAGCACACGAGCGTGTGCATTGCCTCTACACAGGTGTGTGAGGCTTAACTTAGAAAATTTTTCAAGAACTTTCTCAGGTCCTCGGTTTAATCTCGGACCTTTCTCAATGTATTTTTTGGGCCCTATAGGGCCATAATAGGGACACTAAGATGTTGTTTGATTGGGTTCAAATTGGAACGAAATTTTATAACCCGTATTTCCTGAAAATGTTCGAGTACATGTCTGGTAACACCTCATACTTGATCTCGGTCTTAGGTACGGCTAAGGGGTGGTACAACATTTATCATCACCAATGCCATGTCCCGGACATGGTCTTATACAGGCGCATTTAGCATAGTGTCACGACATCCAAGTCTTAAGTATTCCTTTGGGTCACCCCGGCTTCTGAGACACGAGGCTATCACTAAACTTCCATTGGATCATCACAAGTCAATTTTATTAAAGCATACATACATGTATCATATAATGTCAAATATTAAATACGTAATATTGGAGTTGTTGAATTACTTACACGCAACTTACCTCGGTGCAAAATATGGCAAATTTACGATTTAGTCCACCACCTTGCCCTTTTCTTGGTCAAGGTCTATCCCTCATCCCTCTTGATCTATAATAGCACATTTAGATTATTTAATACACGCATTATTCATTTCAGTCCAAAAATCACGATATGGAAAAATTACAATTTTGCCCCTAAAATTTTACAAAATTACAAAATTGTCCCTAGGCTCGTAAAATGAAAAGGACCTATTTTTATCATTATTCAAGCTTAGCCGAATCATTTTCCCTCTTATACCAACCCACATTTTTCATTTATTCAGACATTTACACATAGTTTGTACAACTTTTACAATTAGGTCCTTTTATTAATTTCACTAAAAATCACCTAGTAAAAGTTGTGTATCACACCTCAAACCTCCATATTCTTCCATTAAACATCAAAGCACAAGAATGTAATTCATGAGTATGTTTTTAAACATGAACCTTAGCTCAAATTAAAGGTAGAAATAGCTAAATCGAGCTACGAGGATTTCAAAAATATAAAGAACATTAAAAACAGGGCTAGAATGCACTTACTTGGAGCTTGAAAGATGAAAGAAACCCTAGCTATGGATTCTTGTGAAATTCGGCCAAGGTGGATGAAGATGGACACAAATTTTGACTATTTTTCCCTTTTAATTCTTTTATTAAATAATGGACCAAAATGCCCTTCCATTATAACTTTGATATTTTATCCCTCCTATGTCCATTTTTGTCCATAATGACATATAATGGTGTAATTGCCAAATAAGGACTTCAAATTTCAAAAAATCTCATCACAATTAAGCCCTTAAATCAACTAGAACACATGTTTTTCACTTATTGCAATTTAGCCCTAATAACTCAATTGGATACTTTATTGGTAAAAATTCTCATTGATATTTTCACACAGGCATGCATATATATCATGGACCTCGTAACATCTACAAAATGATTATTTCTGTCTCAGATTTGTGGTCTCGAAACCACTGTTCCGACTAGGCCCTAATTCAGGATGTTACAATAACCGTCCACCTATTAACCTTATGGCTTAATTATTTCATAAGCTCTCTTCCATTAAATAGTTAAACTATCAAGCCAATGCAATTCAATAATCACTAAGTTTTATCTTCCACAATTTAGCCCTTTTATTCAATTAACTAACTAAACATTAAAATTTCCTTACCAAAATTTAATACGACCCTAATGTAACTTAATAAACATCAATTAAATAATAGTCTCAAAACCACTATTTTCGGTATCATTGAAAAATGGGATATTACACAATCAAACCTATCCAAAATGTGCCTAAACAAGCCAAAACGTACCAATTCACAATCAACCCAAGTGCCTAACCAATATGCCCTCATTGGCACCACAATTCAAACATATATATAACAATCGTTCAATCAAAACATGTACACAATTTGGTTTCATTCAAACATCCTTTAAACTTTAGATAGCAAATATTAAAGTTCATCCATAAACCAAACCTTTAAATGTTCAAATACCTTATTCCAAATGCATAAACTAATGTAACTAAGTTGACCATTCATCAAACTTCAAACATTCCAAATTTCATATTAACCTAAACATACCAAAACAACCATTTGAATGTATCTAGATATCACCATATGCATCCCCCATCACAACCATAACCAAACCATTTACCAACTAGAATTTACACCAACATATACACCATAATTTTAAGTGTACATGTAACCAAAATACTTATAACTTACATAACCAAAACCCTATTTACATGCCACTTATAAATGAGCCAAAATTAACGAATAATTACCAAATGAATTGCCAGATAATGTGATCTCCAACGACGTTCCAATCGACAGTAAAAGTCTGACAATCTATAAAGAAAGAAAACCAAATAAAGTAAGTTTTCAAATAAGCTTAGTAAGTTCGTAAAATCAAAAATATCATACCTACCAATTTAAATATAAATCGTACATAACAATGAAACTAACAATTCCTTTGTCGTATTCCATTAATCCAACTACTTGAAATAATTAAACCTGGCTGATTCATATCATCAAACACGTCAAATAATCGTGTATCAATATATAAATCATCACATCGTCTTATACCATTTCCGTCATAATAGTTAATTATTTTTCTCAGAGAACAATAGTAAATCAACTTCGGATACACAGGAGGGTAATGCTCATACGAGCTAACATAATGACATTAACTGATACGCAATGCTACTCACACAAGCTTCAGAGAATACACAAAAAATGCAGGACCTCAAGCCTTTGGTACAGTATCCATCATCGGTACATAGTACCTGCTAGATAAAACACCAACAAAGAGTGCCTACTAATACAACACCGGCATAAAGCCTACTAAATATACACCGGCTCAAAGCTTACTGAATATACACTGGCTCAAAGCCTACTAAATATACACCGGCATAAAGCCTACTATGCCCTAATGACATGTCATCTGAATCTTAGCTATTCACTAAGTTGACACGGGCTTATGTTGTTTCTCCGAGACATTCATATCCAACTATCCCTTCATTTCATTATTTATCCAATAGAACATAACATCGTACAAACTTCATACTATCAATTTGAAATAAGTTAAAACAGTAACAATATAATAAATGTAATACAAACTTACTAAAACACGATAGCTAACAACACGCGATGACGATTACTCGATGACTTTTTCCTTCCTACGTTTATCATCAGATTAGTTTGTTTTTTGATCCAAATATAATAGTTTAATTGAATTAACCAAATTAAACATCATAAAACACTTAAATTCATACAATTAACCCTTTAATGACATTTTACACATTTACCCTAAACTTTCACCTTTTATTCAATTTAATCCCAAAAACTGAAATTCTCACAATTATCACAAATCAGCCCAAAAAATCTTGTTTTGAATTCTATAAGGTTCCTATGCAGCCCACTTTTACTACTTTATTACAAGAATGACATGTTATTTTACAATTTAAACAACTTAGTCCTTAAACTTTAAAATTAACTAAAATCACTTTACAAAATAGTCCTATTTAACTATCAACCTTAATAATCTATCATAAAAATTCAAGAACATAAAAAATTCATCCATGGTAAAATTCCAAACAATTAATAGTTTTACAAATTAGTCCTTGATTAAGCTAGATCAAGCTATATAGCGACCTCAAAAACACAAATATTCTAAAAATGAATAGGGAATTCATTTACATTCATTCAACTTAGCATGGTCGATTCTCAAAGCTTTGGAACCATGGAGTTTTGGTTTTTAGAAAGAAAATTAAAGAAGAAGATGATAACATTATGTTTTTTTTTTGTTATTTAATTACTTAATTACCACTTTAAACTTTAATATCAGTAAAAAAATTTTAACATACCTGCTAAATCGTCCAGTCACATATATAAGGTCTAATCACTTATTAAAGTCCTTAATTTAGGCTTTTATAATCAATAGGCACATATAAATTAATGGCGATTAACTTTTGTAATTTTTATAATTTACTCCTTTTTTCCTTAATTAATTGACCAAACGTTAAAATTTTCAACCAAATTTTAATACGACACTCTCATAACCTTATAAATATTAAATAAATAAAAATTATTGACTCATTGGTTAGAATTTTAACAGAGACCCTTAACCCTAATAACTAAATTTTAATAGCGATTAACTTTTGCGACTTCTACAATTTAGTCATTTTTTCCTTAGTTACTTAACCTAATGTTAAAATATTTGAACCAAATTTTAATACGACACTCTAATAACCTTATAAATATTAAATAAATAAAAAATACTAACTCTTTGGTCAGAATTGTGGTCTCGAAACCATCGTTTCTAACACCATTGAAAAATGAACTGTTACATTAAAAGTTCAAGAAGCACATATAATTGGACCCGATACAAAAAAGGCCTAAATCCCCTCATAATATGTATGAGGGGAAAAACCCTAGCATAATTAACTAGGATTAGTCACCCCTCTCTCTTAGTAGAACTAAGGGACTTTTTTTTCTATCAAATAAATATTATTTGTATTCTACTAATTTAACTAGGACTCTTCTATCTCTCTTTATAAATAGATGACATTGGTAGAGCTATTAACACATAAGTTTTCAATATTGTTATTCTGTTAAAAAATAGTGAGAAGTTACTTCTAAGTATAAATTCTATTTTCTGGGAATAACAACTCTACCGGTTTCTATTGAGAGGGAGATTTACTTTCTTACTGAAAGTAAGAAAATTATTTTGGGTTCTGTGTTTGATTCATAATTGTTCGGGCCCACACTCAAAGCGATTCGAGATATAAGAATAGCGAAAAAGGTTGTTTACTTAAAAGATGAGAACTTTAAGGATCCGTCTCGTACAAAGCACAGGGTTTTTTTGGGAAAATTTTATTGATATAACTATCACAAATTGCCTTGATTTTCAAATTTTTAATTTTTCGCTGTGACAGAAAACCGTTTTCAAATTGGATTTTTTCCAACACATTTACCCTTTAGTTGGGTTATGAATTCCACTATTGTGGAATTATCTTACACACTGCAAAAGTCATATACCTAATGTACTAAATTTTGGTTCCTTACCTATTTGAACTCATGATTTCATTTACATCAAAGTATATAAGTCACACATACATAGTGCATCATCCACTTAGGATTAAGGTATGCCACACTATGAATATCACAAGTGAATAAACCCACAAACGGATCTAATATATATTCTAAGTGGGTGTTATTCGATGTACTTTTAGTCCACTCAGCCACAACTATGTCTCTTTCCTCTAAGAGTCATCTGCTCTAATACCCAAGACAACATATCTCCTAAACTGGACTTGATAGGGAGCATATTAGTCTTTCAATCGATTTACTCATTTCTGATTAGACGAAGGACATGTTTTGATTATCTAATAATATAAATTATCTTTTCGTAACACGATTTGACCACGTAATGTAATAGCACACCCAATGAAGTCTCTATATCTGATTACTGTTTGGCATATAGTTGGATAAGCAAAGCAAGTTTTTTTTTTTTGGATAAGAAAAGAGTTGTGAGTGTTATGCCAATTGGCGAACTCTTAGTTTTGGCGAGATCTGTGGTTTGGTGGACTCTTCAGTTAAGTATATGCCATATCAGATGTTTTGGCGAACTAGTCAAATTCACAGTTAATTAGATTTTTTTATTATTTTAGTAGGTTAATTTAGTTAGTTAAGTTAGGATTTAGGTAGAATGGAACAAAGATAGAGTAGATGAAATGACTTAAATTATGATAAGTGCACTTAATCACGAGAATCAAGAGTGTTAGTGGAATTATCTGATTCTTCCACTATACCTTGTTTTCGTGCTTAAGTATATAAAGATAGCGGTGACATCTTTGAAAACCTTTACGTCTTCTTTGTTTTCTTCTTTCTTCTTGAGTTTCTTTGAACTTTTTGAAAACTTAATTCCATAAAACCTCTCCGAAGTTGGGTTCATTGTGTTCAGCTAACTTATACGTTTGTCCAACTCACTGGTAATTACTAATGAACCCTAAGTTATCTTCAAAGTTATTTACGTGTTTTTAATTCTACATGCATAAATGTTAGAATGGTGTGTAATGAAGGAAACTTCTTGATTTTGGATTAAATGTTAATGATTCTTGCATACATGTTTAAATTTGATAGATCAATGATCTGATATGTTTAATTATCCTCATTTTTAGCTCAAGAAGTTACTGAAGGTCCAAAAGATAAAGGCAAAGGACCTGCTTTATAGACTTTGCAATAATTTTTGGTGAGTTCCTTCTTACCTCCATGTATTGTGGTCTTCTTTAGTTTATAATTGTATAAGGTAAGTATTATTTCTTTGTAAAGGATGAAAAGTGTATGTGTGTGAATAATGGTTGTCTGGAGTCGTTAGTTTGAGTTTAGTATGTCTATGATATGGAGTATGAGCCATTTTCATATTTAAGCCACTGCCAATTGCTTCTGATATGAATGAATGATATGATGTGAGCTGATATATAGAGATGGATAAGTAGAGATATGTTTGTGTAGCCTTCAATAGGGCAAGTATATTATTGCAAACCAAATTTGCAAAACATTATAAAAAATACTATGCTGAGTGAAAATGATATAAAGAGTTATGGTGAAGAATGTATATGAATGAGACCGTAAGTTATGTATCTGGCTCTAAAATCTAGGTATGTGGCTGGCACGAGAATGGATTTTTTAAGTTATGTTGAGTTGGTGTATAGTATTCGCCTATGTGATATGTCATTGGCATATTGAGTATGTCTGAGTTTTGTATACGCTATTGGGTGTAGTCTGTGGTAATGTGTGAATTTCTTTTTAAAGGTTCAATTGTGCAGTTAGTATTCTTACTTAAGTTTTTTTGGAACTCACAAAGTTAAAACTCACAAAGTTCATATAAACTTACTCTGTTACTTTTTCCTTCTCAGACTTACAAATTGAAAAACCTATCTGAAGGACTACATTAGAGTGTTGCTACTATTGTGAGATAGATGTTTTGTTTGTACTATGCATGGCACATGAGGGGTTGACATCTAAGTGTATTTTGAGGAGAAAATGTACAAATAACTTTTGTTTGTTAAGACTTTGTTTTATGAAATCTTAGTGAAATTGAGATTAAGTTTTATATGCTATTTAATAAAGTCACTAAACTTGAGTTTATACACCATAAGATTTAAACATTAAATCCAATCCAATATTGGTTTAATTCAAACATTAAAGTTTTACAAGTTTTCGCTAAAACTGGTTTTTAATTTAAGATAATTTCTAAGTAGTGACATCTAATACTTAGATCTTTCAAAAGGATCGGGTTTGGCGTGTTACAAGTTGATATTAGAGCAAAGTTGAGTCGATTCTCGAAAAACCAAAGGCTGTGTCACACCCCATCATGCATAGTATGCCCTGATGTACAAACTGGTTTGACAAATAGGATAACATATGATCTATCTACTAAAAAGTTTATTATTAAGGGCACAGATGCTTATTTTGGATATATTATGGATTTATCTAAGTCAAGAAAAGAAGTTAGTCAAGTTTCTGTAATAAGAGAATTTCTAGATGTGTTTCCAATAGAGCTTCCAAGAATGCCACCTAAGAAAGATGTAGAGTTTTCAATTGAATTTAAACCTAGAATAGCACCTATCTACTATACTCCTTACAGAATGACACCATTAGAACTAAAAGAGCTGAAAGCATAGTTGCAAGATCTATTGGATAAGGGTTTTACAAGACCAAGTCTGTCACTTAGGGGTGCGACAATTCTGTTTGTGAAGAAGAAAGATGAAACAATGCGCCTATGTATAGATTACCGTCAACTGAACAAAGTAACAATAAAGAATAAGTATCCTTTGCCCAGGATTGAGGATTTGTTTGACCAGTTATGTAAGGATTTAGTTTTCTCTAAAATTGATCTGAGGTTTGGATATTATCAAGTGAAAATTAAAAGTGATGATGTGCCTAAGACTGCCTTTCAACCAAGGTATGGTCACTATGAATTTTTTGAGATGCCTTTTGGATTGACTAATACGCTTGCAATATTTATGGACTTGATGAATAAAGTATTTCAGCCATATGTGGATTAGTTTGTAGTAGATTTTATGATGATATATTGGTTTATTCTAAGAATGAGATTGATCATGAGGAATATTTGAGAATTGTGTTGAGAACTTTGCATGACAATCTGTTGTACGCTAAGTTTAGTGAATGTGAATTTTGGCTGAGAGAAGTACATTTTTTGGGCCATGTGAGTTTTGCTAAGGGTATTAAAATAGATACTGATAAGGTAAAAGCAATACTTGAGTGGAATCCGCCCAAAAATGTATCTGAAGTTCACAATTTTTTGGGTCTAGCAAGTTATTATAAAATATTTGAAAAAGGTTTTTCAATGTTAGCAACACCTCTTACTCGATTATTGAAAAAGAAAAAAACGTTTGAGTGGAATGATGAGTGTCAACAAAGTTTTGAGAAATTGGAAGCATTTTTTACTGAAGCTCCAGTTTTAGCACAACCAGTATCTGGTGTAGAGTATACAATTTATACTGAACATCTTTGAATAGACTTGGATGTGTGCTTACGCAAAGGAGTAAGGTTATAGCTTATGCATCGCATCAGCTTAAACCTTATGATAAAAACTATCAAACTTATGATTTGAAATTGGCAATAGTGGTTTTGGCATTGAAGATATGGAGACATTATTTTTATAGAGAGAACTATCATGTGTTCTCTGATCATAAAAGTTTCAAATATTTGATGACTTAAAAGGATCTAAAATTGTGCCAAAGAAGATGGTTGGAGTTGTTGTTATGATCTGACTATTGAGTATCATCCAGGAAAGGAAAAGTTGTGGCTGATGCTTTGTGCCAATATTTGCTTCCATTTTGCTTTGCGTGCAAAAACTGTTCAGAACAGTATACAAAGTATATTAATGTAATTAATGGATATTTTATTAAACCAATTTGTTCAAAAAATTACAAGCATACATAGACGAAAATATTACACTAAAGGCACTAGATCCCAACACATGCTTCATTCTTTAATGCTTTGTTTTTTTTATTTCAAATTATGTTAGCACCATTGAGCTCCCAACACTCAGCGTATGAATTGTTGGAAAAAATCTTATTCGAAAATAGTTTTCTTGAACAGCAAAAAAAGTAAAATTTTGAAAACCAGGCCGATATGTGATATTTATAGCAATAATTTTTTTCCCAAAATAGTATATATGTTTTGGGCTAGATGGATCCTAGATGTTCTTGGCTTTCAATGAATGGTGTATCCTAGATGTTCTTGGCTTTCAATGAATGGTGTTCTCCGCTATTCTTGCACCACGAACTGTTTCGAGTGTGAGCTTGAACAATTTTGAATAAAAAATAGAACTAAAAATAATTTTCTTACTTTCAGTAGGAAAGTAAATCTCTCTCTCTCTCTCTCTCTCTTATAGAAACCAGTAGAATTGTTATTCTTGGAAAATAGAATTTATACTTAGAAATAAATTCTCACTATTTTCAGGTAGAATAACAATATCTCAAAAGTTGTGTGTAACTTGTTGTATTTTTAGCTTTACCAGTATCATCTATTTGTAGGGAGAGCAAGTGAAACCCTTATTGAATTAGTAGAAACATTTAATACCTATTTAATGAAAAAACAACCTCCTAGTTGAACTAGGATAGAGATAAGCTAATAGGGTGTGCTTCCCCTCCTATGTATTATGATAGGGATTCGGGCCTCTACTGTATTGGGTCCAATTACACATGCTTCTTGGATTTTTAACCCAATACTTTATAATTTAATTTAACCCAGTACATGTTTTTCTATTTCTCAAAATAGATAAGATTTATTAAATTAATTTTCTAATTAGATAATTTACTCAACCCGATTCTAATTCCGTTAAAATTATGATAACTTTATCATAAAAAAATCCATGAGAAAATATATTTAATTTCTACAGTCAACGAATTTCATAATGACCAGGTAACTTAATTTCATTTTCAAACTTCAATTATTTAATTAAATAATAATTCGAAAAACTAAAAATAATTCTTAGGTCATTTCCATACTAAGTGAAAAACTACATTCATTTCCGAATGTAACCCATTTCTCTAACTGTATCATTTCTATCAATTTATATTCATTTGATTCATCATGCAATTCATTTTTTGTTTTAACAAGCTAGCAAAGGGGCTGATTGAACATTGTGATTAGGGCTCAAATGCTTTGTAATTAAGTTTCAGTTTTTCGCCTATTAATTACAACCTCATTTAGTCACAAAGTCATTCCATTATAGTATTGTGACTAAGCTCTCCCTAATGACATAAGGTTACAAAAGCAACTTGATCAGTACTCGTCCAATGACCTTGTCATAAGTGTGTTACCTTTATAGGATATCCCTAGTCTCTTTGGGATAAATCTGCTCTGCCAGTATGATCCTATTTTATCTAATGGTATCCATTACATCTTCCTTCACGAAAAGTCAATTATTATCAAATAGTAACTGAGTCATTCATGCTAAAGATGAATGTCTCGTAACCATATTTACTTTTCATCTATCATGTAATTTCAATGAGAGGATATCATTTACCCATGTCTCGGGCTATGAATTCCACTATTGTGAATGGTGTTACATACTACAGAAATTGTATACCCAACACACCATCTTTCAGTTCTTTATCTATTTGAACTCTGACTTTTACTTATATTAAAGTATACGAGTCACGCATGCATAGTCCATTATCCACTCAAAATTAAGGTATGTCACGTTATGAATGTTACAAGTGAATAAATTCATAAACGGATTTAAGATCTATTCTGTTTGAGTCCAGTTCAATGTATTGTCAGTTCGATCAATCACATTTATGTCTCTATCTTTCAAGAGTCATCTACTCTGATGCCCAAGACAAAGCATATATGTCACATACTAGTCACATTTAAGCCTTAGCTCATTGAAACCGAAAATTAACTGCATATTGAATCAAATGAATAAAAATGGATAGAAATGGTAATGTTGGTGAAGTGGGAAACATTTGAAAATGAATGTGGTTTTCTCATTAAATAGAAATGTAACACCCCAAACCCGGCCCAAACGTTACGACCAAATCTGGCGTGTCACATTGAAGCATTACTAGAAAAGTCATGTTTTATCTAAAGTCTTTCTTAGTGTTTAAAGAATATCTTCGTTAAAGATTAAAGTGAGTGGAAGCTGTGCACCAGGCAGGATGCCAGAAAAGAGGAGGTGAGTCAATTAGACTGCTTAAGTACCCAGCTCTTCACAGATCTCCTAGACATGCACACAACCATTGCCACACTTTAACTGAGTGATTGTTCAGGGAAAACCAATTCGTTTAAAACCATTTGAAAAGGTTATTAATTTTGAAAACGTTTTCGTTGCAGAAGCCTTGCTTTGTTATCGCGATATTTTGAAATCAAGTAACCTTTTTAAAACGCGCCCTAGAGCTATTCAATTTCAAACAGTTAAAACAATATCATATCTAAGCTAACAAAACATACTAAAAACAACTAAAAATAATTAAAGCGGCCTTATTACAAATTAAAACCCGAAAACGTAAAGGAAATAATCTAAAATAAAAGTGAAGGTATAAACACTTATTTTAAACAGTCCACATGGCCACTCTGAATCCCTCCAGCTCCAAGTCCACTGATCTAAGGCTCACCTGCAAAGATGGGAAAAAGAGGGTGAGTTTGGAAAACTCAGTGTGTAAAGTAAACCTAACTAGAGCCTAAATCAGTTCAAGCTCTACTTGGTCTAAGCCCTATTCAAAAATCAGAGTTAACTGGGCCTTAGCCCATATCAATATTAATCTGGGCCATAGCCCCTTACAGTATCAGAGTATACTGGGCCTAGCCCATATCAGTGTCAATCTGGGCCGTAGCCCTATTACAAGTCGAGATATGTTGGGCCTTGCCCATATTAACACAGTCGGGCCCATCTCAATACAGTTGGCCCATAACAAAACAGTCTCATATGATTAATGCATGATAACCCCATCCAACCCTACACTTGCCTCCGTCCATCCCTACACTTCCTGTGGGGAATAAATCACCCACGCCATCCCTACACTTACAGTGTTAGCACCGGTTATGGCACTAACTATAATCCGCAGCAAAGTTGCTTGTATCAGAATATGTGGCACAGCCACCAGAACGGGTTCTTCCTTCATAACAAAACCCAACCCCATGCAGTATGACATGTATGCAGAATATATATATAATTAAGAAGGCATGCTTCAGAAAGACAGTCAGATTATAGCGTAAGAACAGTTATTTACCCCCGAGGGGCGTAATCATAAACTTACCCCTTTAGGGGTATTACGGTAATTCTACCATACAGAGGTATTTCAGTAATTTTACCAGTCTTTTTAAGGTTTCATGCTCATTACAGTTATTAACGTATTAACAGAAATACTTATCAAGCGTTTTTACCGAATTGGGCCCATTGGCCCATTAACTCGATTTCGGCCCATTAAGCCCAAATATACCGAAGTGCACGAAATTGCACACTCTGCAATCTTACCATTGAAGTTACCAAAATTATCAATACAAACAATCCCACGAGCGCTCGCATGCTCGCAAGTTCTCGAAATGCCAGCTTTTCAGCATTTCGACTTTTCGACTTTTGCTGATCTAGTCTACTAGTGGGTGTCGTTTACACACCTGATTTGCGACAACTGCTACCGAAATCTCCCACGATATCCTACAATCGGTCACTAGACATATCACATCCAAAATACAATGGCAACTATCATAAACTTACTACCATAATAAGCCATCCATACCTATGGCCCTTGAGATCCTACCTTTGCCAAAACTAGAGACTAGATCTAGATCTAGTCATTCCACTTGTCCAAGCCCATATTTGCCAGAACCCTCTCTCCCAAAATTAAAATTCAGGAATTGCCTCGAATTAAATTTACTCTTGGGCCTTTTTTCCCACACCATAAACCCTTCGTAATTTATTTAATTACTAAACTAAACATATGAAATAATAATAATAACATCCAAATTATTCAGGCCGTTTTCCTCCCGAACCCAAACTCAATGCCCAATACTTCCAGGCCCAAAAATCGGAGCGTTACAAGAAATAACCTAGAAAATTAATTTATGGGCTTTCAAATTATTATTTAATTAATTAAATGATTGAAGTTCAAAAATGGAATTAAATTAACTGGTCATAATGAATCTGTTGAATTTAAAAATATTAAATATATTTTCTCATATATTCTTTTAAGGTAAAATTATCATGATTTTAATGGAATTAGAATTGGGTTGAGAAAATTATTTACATGGAAAATTAGTTTATTTAAATTAATGTCTATTTTGGGAAATAGAAAAAATGTACTGGGTTGGATCAAATTATAATGTGCTGAGCTAAAAGTTAAGAAAGCACATTTAATTTGATCCAATACAAGAGAGACCCAAATCTTCATCATAGTACATATGAGGGGAAGCACACCTTATTATCCCCTTCTCTCTCCTAGTTCAATTAAGAAGTTGTTTTTCTATTAAATAGATTTATATTAATTCAACAAGAATTTCACTTGTTCTTCCTATATATAGATGGTACTAGTAGGGTTAAATACACAATAAGTTTTACATAAATTTGAGATATTGTTATCCTGTCCGAAAATAGTGAGAATTTATTTCTAAGTATAAATTTTATTTTCTGAAATAACAATTCTACCAGTTTCTGTTAAAAAACGAATTTTTCTTTCCTACTGAATGTAAAATAAATAATTTTTGGTTCTATGTTTGATTCAAATTCGTTCAAGCCCACACTCGAAACAGTTTGTGGTACGAGAATATAAGAGAAGGTTATTTGGTTGAAAGTTGGGAAAGACATGGATCTATCTAGTTGAAAACATGGTTGAAATTTAGGAAAAGGTTTATTGCTATAAATATCACAAACTGGCTCAGTTTTCAAAATTTTAATTTTTTGCTGTTCAAGAAAACCGTTTTCGAACTAGATTTTTTCCAACAGAGCCTATCTCATATTTTATCTTTCTTCCGTTATCTTAGTACAGTCCTCCAAAAAAAGATAAAATCACAATGTCGAGGGTTGAGTTCCCTTCTTAGAATCGGTTATTGCATACATTCTAATATCTTGTTAATGTATGAAGCTTTTGATAATGCTATCACTTTATTTTTTTCGATCCCTTAGGATTTGAATACCTAGAACAAAATTATCTTCTACATACTTCATGCTAAACTGTTAAGTTAACCACAATTTAATCGATGATAATGTCCCTATATAATTTCCAATTAGTAGAATGTCATTAACAAATAGAACGAGAAAAACCACATTTCCATCCCCAATACATTTATAAACACAAGGTTCATCTACGTTTTTCTTAAATCTAAAGGTTTTGCTCACTTAATCAAATCTTTGATTAGAAGAGTGGGATGATTGCTTAAGTCCATATATGGATCTAAGAAGTTTGCAAGCTTTATGCTCATTTCCTTTAGCTATGTATTAGGTGGGTTACATCGTATAGATACTCTCTTAAAGATAGTCGTTCAAGAATGTTATCTTGACATCCATTTGCCAGATCTCGTAATCGAGAGCTTCCACAATGGATAACAATATGTGGATTGACTTGAGCACAATAACTATAGAGAAGGTGTCTTCATAATCGATACATTCTTTTTGAGTATAACCTTTTGTTACAAGTCTGGTCTTATAAGTTTCCACTTTTCCATCCATATTTTTTACTTCTTGTAGAGCCACTTACACCCTATAGGTTTTGTTCCTTCCAGTCTACAAGTTGCCATACTGAGTTGGAATTTAAAGAATCTATCTCATCTTTCATAACTATTTCCTAAAGTCTGGAATTAACACTCTACATCGCTTCATCATATGCAAGTGGGTCGTCATCTTCCTGTTCGAGACACTCAATATTTAAAACACTTCTGACAGATTGGAAGAACTCAGGCTTGTGAGAGACCCTCCTACTGTGATGAAGCACCCTATGCTGCTCATCGTTTGTAGGTCTATTATTAGGAATTGGTTTTGGAACCATTTCTGTAGGGCTTTGTGTATTTCTCGAAAGTTCTTTGAGTGCTTCTTTACTTCGAGTTTTGAACTCATTCATGTAACTTTCCTTAAGAAAAAAAACATGAGTTGACACTATCACTGTTTGCTTTTTCAAGTTATAAAACAAACTGCCTTTTGTTACTTTTGGATATCCACAAGCATGCACAATTTTGTTAGTGAATCCAACTTCTTCACATCTTTATCCAATACGTGGGTTGGGCATCCGCGAATCTTTAAATGTTTTACATTTGTCTTTCTATCGTACCACAATTCGTATGGAGTTTTAGATGCTGCCTTAGTTGGTACATCTTTCAGAATATAACAAGTCATTTGTAATGCATATCCCTAAAAAGAGATTAGCAGCTTCGAATAACTTAACATCAAATGAACCATGTCTAGAAAAGTTCAATTTCTTATCTCTGCCATGTCATTCTTTTGTGGAGTGTTTGACACGATTAATTGGGATAGAATCTTATTCTCAATGAGATACCTTAAGAATTCATCTGATAAATATTACTCACCTTAATCAGATCGAAATCACTTTATGGGTAAACCTAGTTGTTTCTCGACTTTGTATGGAACTCTCTAAATTTATCAGAGATTTCACTTTTGCGGTGCATTGACTACACATACCTATATATGGAATAAACATCAATAAATGTTACATAATACTCGTAACCACCTCTTGCACTGATGTTTATGGAGCCACATACATCAGTGTGCACAAGTTCTAAGGGTTTCATGACCCTCGTTCATTTTGCATTAAAAGATCTTTTAGTCATCTTACCTTCCAAGTAAGATTCATATTGTGAAAGATCAATTTATTTAAGCGAACTCGAAGTACCTTCTTTTACAAGTCTAGTAATTCTTTCTTGGTTAATATGACCAAGTCTCAAACGCCAAAGGTATGACTCATTAGAGTGAGAAGTTTTAAGTCTTTTATTCAAAATTTTAGTTTCAAACAGTGGGTACATATTTGGTTTGATAAAATAGAGATTATTGACATCTATCCAATATAGATAAGTTTACAATTTCTAAATATTGCAATATTATTATCAAAAGTCACGGTTTAGCCGTCTTTAAATAAACATGCAACAAAAATTAAGTTTCTTTTGAAACTTGGTACATAGAACACTTCTTTTAAAATAATCTTTATAAAATTATCAAAATAAGGATATACATCTCCTACTGCTTCAGCTACCACACTTGTCATATTTTCTAGTCTACAACGATAAACTCTTATCTCTAAGGTTTTTTGTTTCCTCGAACCCTTGTAGAGAAACACATACATGATTAGTGGCTCTAAAATTAATAATCCAACAGTCTATTAAATCTTCCACTAAGAAAGCTTCACCATAAAGAGTTTCATACCTTTTCACTTAGTAGGTAGGTAATCCTTCCACTTTTTGCAATTTGCTAGTGTCTTTTCTTGTCGCAAAAGAAACATTTGGACTTGGATAAGTCTTTAGGCTTCCTAGTTCTCTTCCTTTCCACTTGAGGTGGCCTAGAGTGCTTGGCCTTGTTTCTTTTAGCATGTTTTCCCTTCCTTTTAAAGAAAGAAGCAATAACTAAGTTTGCTTCTGCTTTTCAAACCAGTTGACCCCATTTGACAAAAACTCATATGATTGTAATTCTTTCATGAGTTAAGTAAGCGTCAGATTCTTGTTCCTAAGGTTATATGCGACCCTAAAGCCTGCAAAATCCTTGTACAAGCTTTTGAACACCATATCTGTTTGTGTGTTTTGGTCTAGATTGGCCACATTATCCTCAACCTCAGAAATGTATCCTATAAAAGTTATCATATGGTCTTTGACTGGAGTGCCGGGCTTTTTCTAGGCATTCATTAAACTAGTTATAGCAAACTGTCAAGCTAAGACAGCTTGGCCTCTGAACATGTCCTCTAGTTTGTCTAGAATCGTTTTTACAATCTTACAACTCTCTAGTTGCTTATAAAGGGTGCTGGTTACACTTCTCAGCATATAGCAATGAGTTATATCATGAAACTCCTCCTAAAGTTTTCTAGCCTTAGCTTGAGTGACCTGTGGGCATTTAGTATCAAGGACTATTTTTAGTTTCTCATAGCTCGGGACAATTATGAGGTTCCTATTTCATTCTTTATAGTTATTTTCATTTAGTTTGTTCTCAGTTAGTATATTTAAGAATGGAATAGGTATCATTTTTAACTGAAAATAAAATATTCATTCATTAATATATTTGTATTAAACAAATATTTTGAAAACATTTTGCAAGTTATGATATGCATTAAGATGATGCATGCATCTTACATTAAGCCTTGAAAACATTCGTAAACTATTGCAACGATAATTCCTACACCCATTGAATCAATTCACCATGAAGTAATCTTAATCAACTAGTAAGAATAGAGATTTTCTTCCAGTTAGTACATGAACCTAATTTCTTAGGCATTCACACGTACTAATAATCGTTTAACATTTGGTCATCATTCTAACTTAAGCAGAGCTTCATGGGAAGTTACTTGACTAGAAGATCTTGAGTGTATAACCATCAACTCAACACATATCACAACATGTACCACAAATGAGTCATCGTGGAATAATCCCACCGAGTGACATGCTGTGACTAGGTGTCCTCTGTGAAGAAAAACTTCTTGTTATATCACATGATAATACCTACAACAAGGTCGACCAACTATAATATGATTAAGATAATTCTTCTTATTTTCAGGAAGTCTTCTCAGTTGAGAAAAAATGGAGTTTTCTTCCTCCTTTCTCTTTAATAGGCTGTGGGAGCTTTAGGGAAGAAGATGATATATTGTCATCTAACACCAATTTGTTTATTTATAGCTAGATTAAGAAATGATTAAAATAATTAGTCATGTTTATGTTTTAATTAACCTTATTTATTTGTTTTAATAATAATTATATTAATTTAAAGGCCATCACTATAAATTCCCACTAACCCATAATAAAATAATGGTTTAATAACTATTTTGGTCTTTTGGATAATTGTTATTTCGGTCCTCAAGTATTTTCTAAATTAAAACTCAATAGCGATTGGACTTTTACAATTTAGTCCCTGAGTTTTAATTAAATATTTTCTTGGTTAAATTACTTAGCCGAACTTCAATATATTTTCATACTAATTTTCTTAATATTTATATTTCATCTTTCCAGACTCGGTTTACAGAAATAAGGTTCTAAAATAATGTTTTTCAACACTATTGAAATTTGAGTCATTACAGTAAAATGACTTTTTTTGGTACATTATAAAGGGACATTTGTAACTATAATATCCTTTCTAGAGACCCTCTGTAATATCAAGAGGATAGTATGACGGAGTAAGCTATTGATTATAGGATTTATAATAGTTGACCATGATCTTAGATTACTCTATAAGCTAAAAAAAATCATCAAACAAAGAATTACGTTATAAAAATTACAAAAAAATCTCCATGACTCACCCCCTATATTTCCAAATAAAATATTACAAAAATAACTGCTAAGAAAAAATAAAACCTTCACACTTAGACCTATCCATGGGTTGGGCCACCAAGCCCAAAGGGCCGCCCGAAATGTGGGAGGGTTTGGACAAAAATATAGGTCCAAATTTGTGCTTAAGAATAAGGTCTGTTTAAAAAATGGGTTGGGCTTCAGGCAAGGCTTTTTCAGACCAGGCTTGGCTCTGGCCAGCCCAACCCGATTTTATTACCTAATTTTTTTACAGTATTCCCTCCTAGACCCAGTCCTCATTCAGTCATTCCCCTTCCCCTTCCCTTAATCCCTAATTCCCTTCCTTATAAGTTCTTATTTCTTAAAAAAGAAAACCCTATCCCTAAATTTCGCTTATCACCTCCACGGCTCCACTAGTAACCTCTAGCGTCGCTGCCCATCCCGCTCCAGCCCATCACAGTTGCTTTTTGTGTCCTGCTTCTTCTTCCTGTTGTTGCTTCCTCTAGTTTGCTTAGTATATGTCGTCCCACAGTTCATATATTTTTTATTCTGTTTTTCTTATTATTGTTTTCCATTGTTGGTTCCACTATCTATTTTGGGGTATTTTATGCACAAAGATCAAATTATGTTTAAGATTAAATTTTTAGTTTTTATTTTATTTTTCTTATTATTGTTTTCTTAAATTTGAAGCTAAAAATTCCTTATTGTGGAGGAAAGTGGAAACTAGGACACAAATTTCGTTGAATGTGTTTTTAATCATAAAAGTATATAGGTTTTTCTGCTTCACTTGCTGATGACTTGCGAGTTGGTATTTTTTAATGTTATTCTCATTTCAACGATATTGGTTTTATCCTATTGCTGCCTATCTCAAAAGCCTAGTATAAGACATTTTCTGGCTTGGTATTAAGAATCTCGAGCTATTTAGATTTGAAATTCAATTCAATTCCAGATTGATTCGAGTTTCCAACTTGAGGTTGATGTGTTTTGTGAAGGAAAAATTAAGCTGTATGCATCAAGATTTTAAAATGCTATAAACTTCTAATGGTCTAACAAACTATATTTTCTAATTGTAATGCTACTGCCATCATTTAATAATATTATCATTAAAAAGGAAGGAAAAAGAACTTTGTTGCCAACTATATTTTATAGTTGTCTTGTCTCTTTTATTAGAAAGTTGATAAATCTCCTATGGAATTTGCCTCTTTTGGATAGGTTTTATTTACTTAGATACTTGTATTGAACTGTATCAATGATGTCTTATAGTTTCCAATATATAGATATATATAATTAATTGAAGCATTTATAGGTTAACTCTTTATGCCATGAAATTAATTCAAATATACTTTTTTTTTGTTTCCTTGTACTTCATGCCATGAAGTAATCCACTTAAGATTGCTATCTTTTTATGTAAGGTGAATTATTATTTGGTTGATGGTATTTATATTATTTTGTGCTCAAATTTGGGATGTTAAATATGTATGCCTATGAAAATGAATGATCAAAATCTACATCAATACTTATACTTTAGCAGTTTCAAATCATGCTGCCATAAGCAACCATATATGTATTTAAAATTTGATTCTATTTTTATATATATATTAATTGAGTTTTTACGATTTCATGACCTGAGTTTTATGACAATGGCTAGTTCAAACACTCCATTATGTATGGATGATAGGTTTAATGAATATGAAAGTGCTCCCAAACATCAAAAGTCTACTACTTCAAAAGTGTGGGATGAAATGACAAAGTTTGAATGTGAGAACAAAGACGAGTTGAAAGCATAATGTAATCACTATAAGAGTATCTTTTTTTTGCTAAATCTTTTATCGAAACCTCCCATTTAAGACGTCATCTAAATTTTTGTTTGAAAAAATTTAATAAGGAAATTATTCAATACACCATAGCCACTAAACCATCTTTAGGAGGTGGTTCATCTATAAAAAACTACAAGTTTGATGTTGATGAGTGTTGTCGAGCTGTTTCTACTTTTCTTGTGTGTGACAAACATGTATTTAGGATAGTTGAAGTACCAAGATTTAGATACATGATAAGTATTGATGTCCTAATTTTAAGAATAAAAGTAGACAAACAACTACTAGAGATATCCTAATGTATTATGTAAAAGAGAGAGATCATGTTAAAGAAGAGTTGGCTAAAACACATGGTTTAGTTTGTCCAACTTCTAATAATTGGAACTCTGAGCATACTAATGATGAATATATTTGCATTACTGCTCATTGGGTTGACAAAGATTAGAAGCTACAAAAGAGAATCATAAGATTTAGATGTTTATCTCCTCCGTATGATGGTTTGCGCGTAGCAGATGAACTCATTTTATGTTTATCTTAGTGGGGTATAAACAAGAAAGTTTTTAGCATCACTTTGGATAATGCTTTTTATAACGGTGTTATGGTTTTTTGTCTTAAAAATCGTTTTCGCGCGAACGAGCTATTTCTTTTTTTTCAAGTTAGATGTTACGCATATATATTGAATCTTATAATTAAAGCTGGTTTGGAACTTGCTGCTGATGTTTTTAGTAAGATTCGAAATGGAATTAAGTACATAAAAAAGTCAGGAATTTGTAAGAAAATATTTTATGATATGGCTAACAAAAGTTTTCATTTGAATGTGACTAAAAAGTTACGTCGAGATGTGAGTTTGAGATGGAATTCTACTTATTTGATGTTTGAATCTACTCTTTTCTATAAATATGTGTTAGATTATTGGGGCCAACGGGATAAAGATTATTAAAAATTAGCACTTTCTGATGAGGAGTGGAGAAATGTTGCTATTTTTTTGCAAATTATTGAATTCTTTATGATGTGACTTGTACTTTTTCTGGTTCTAATTATCCAACAGTTGATTTTTATTTTAGAGGGGTTTGGAAGGTTCACAAGGTCTTAATTGATACAGTTAAAGATCCTCATTCTTTTTTTAACTCCAATGGTTATGCAAATGCAAGATAAATTTAATAAATATTAGGCTGAGTGTAACACCCCGAACCCGAGACCGACACCGGAGTCGAACACGAGGTGTTAACAGACTTTAAACCCCTTATAAAAATATTTCCCAGACGCTGCCCAATCTGCATACTAGTCGCTTTAAAAATCATATCTTGAGTTTCACAACTCGAAAATCAGTTTCGTGATTTTTCCCTGAAACTAGACTTATATGCCCATCTACATATTTTTTTCTAGAATTTTTGGTGAGGCCAATTAGTACAGTTTATTAGTCAAAGTCCCCCATGTTACAGGGATCGACTACACTGCCTTTGCGTATTACGACTTGGATATCTCCCTGCACAGAGCTTCAATACTGATGCCGTTTGTTTCTATGGAAACTAAACTCAGAGAGGAATCTATAAATATATGGTATGACTCCTAATTATCTCTGGTTAATTTATAATGAATTTTCAAAGTCGGAACAGGGAATCCAGAAACTGTTCTGGCCCTGTCTCACGAGAACCTAAATATCGCTTAACATACTGTCCATATGATCATTTCGTTACTTTCCTATGAAAATAGATTCATCAGGGTTCGTTTACATAATTTATTCACTATTTAATTCCATTCCTCCTATTTTTAGTGATTTCCCAAATCTACATCACTGCTGCTGTCAGCATCTGCCTTTAAGGTAGACTTTACCTATTTCATAGTTTCCATAATTCAACTAGCCCTTTTAACATGAGTAGCACAAATGATGATGGTGATTAACCATTCCCATGGCCAATCCTTGTCAAGCATATTCACACTAAATGATTATAACATTATACTCAAACATATATAAGCCATTTTCGCATGGCTAACCAAAATTATACAAGTCCAAAGGGTCCATGACCCACAACAAACGGGTAGTCCTATACATGCCATATCCAGAGTTCAACTAAAAGAGTACCAAAAGAGCTTTGATAGTGTGGATGACTTTGACTTCGATGATCCCGAATCCGATAGCTAACGAACAATATCTATAAAACAGAGAGCCAAAGCAACGGGGTAAGCATTTTAAAGCTTAGTAAGTTTCAAGTAATGAAATCGGCTTTGACTAAAGTATTGCATTCACATAGCTAAATAAATCACTTTATTAATTCACATTCTCATAAGCATACTTACTTCACACTTCATCAACATATACACACACAAGGTATCAACCTATCTAAAAGCCGAAAATTCGTTAGTCGATTGAACGAATATTATTTAAAGCGAATCGACTTTTTTTTTTCGAAGCACATGCAAACATACCTTATCGTTTGGGTTTATCGAGTGTATTAATTGAATTTATTGCAGCACAAAACGCTCACATTCAAACCCAAGTTTCTTCGGAATTTAGCCGGATATAACCACAAGCTCAATTGCCTTCGGGTCTTAACCCGGGTATAGCAACTCGCACGAATGCCTTCGGGTCTTAGCCCGGATATATCAACTTGCACAATTGCCTTCGGGTCTTAGCCCGGATATATCAATTCGCACAAACGCCGTCGGGTCTTAGCCCGGATATATCAGTTCGCACAAATGCCTTCGGGTCTTATCCCGGATATATCAATTCGCACAAATGCCTTCGGGTCTTATCCCGGATATATCAAATCGCACAAATGCCTTCGGGTCTTAGCCCGGATATATCAATTCGCACAAATGACTTCAGGTCTTAGCCCGGATATATCAATTCGCACAAATGCCTTCGGGTCTTAGCCCGGATATATCAATTCGCACAAATGCCTTCGGGTCTTATCCCGGATATATCAATTCGCACAAATGCCTTCGGGTCTTAGCCCGGATATATCAATTCGCACAAATGCCTTCGGGTCTTAGCCCGGATATCATTCAAATGCTCATGCACACATATATCAACAATCATGACACATCCATATTTCACTTTCGTTACTAAGGCTCAAACACAAAGCATTTATTAAACCTTTCCAATTTCGGCTCAATAGCCACACACAAAGAGCATGATTTCAATTGGCTTTATAACATAGTCTCTATGCACATTCGACTATCCATCATAGTATGACTAATCATTTCAATATAATTCAAGTAGGGTCATTACTCGAAGACTTACCTCAGATGTTGTCGAACGACTTCAATGGCTATTCAATTACTTTTTCCTTCCCTTTATCGGATCTAGTTCCCCTTTGCTCTTGAGCTTAAGTTCAACAAAATTTAAAATAGTCATTAATCGACTATTCAAGTATTACTTTCAGAATAATATATATATTGATCCGACTTTCACACACATAGATTATAGTAAGCTTTATAATAATCAATAAATAATTCATTGGCAAATTTTCATTAATGTTTACAACAAAATCACATATTCACTACGAGCTGTTTTCCTGAGCAGCAGTTACTAAATTATTTATAACTGGAGCTACTAAACTCCAAATCACTTTCCGTTAATTTTCCCTGAATATAGACTCGTATATCTTCCATCCATAAAATTTTCAGAATTTTAGGCTTGGCCAATCAATACCAGATTTTTCTTAAAGTTTCCCCTGTTTCACTGTTTGACTATTCTGACCACTCTTCACTACGAATCAAATTTCTCATTTTACAGAATTCAAAATGTGTTGTATTTGATCTCATTTGAAACTAGACTCATTAAGGAGTCTAAGCATATAAATTTTATCTTATAATCATTTTGTACAATTTATAATGATTTTCTAAAAACAGAACAGGGAATCTAGTAGTCATTTTGACTCAGCCCCACAATACTTCAAATATCTCAAGATCGGTAACTCTTTTGTTTTTATAGTTTCTTTTGTAAGAAAATAGACTCTTCAACTTTAATGACATAATTCACTCAGCTTCTAATTCAACTCCTACAAATTATGGCGATTTTCCAAAATCACCTTACTGCTGCTGTCCCCAAACAGATTATTACCAAATCAAATACTAACATTAGCATTTCACCTTAATAGCTAGCTTACCAAGCCTTAATTTAACATATAATTCACACATATCACATTCAGCTATATATACATTTATCATATTTCCATTTCAGCATATATAACTAACATTTATTCCGAAATTTTAATATCTAATTGCTTATAAACTTTCTTCGGATGTCGTCGACTAATTGATCGGCTACTCAACTACTTTCGATTTTTCCCGATCTAAATCCAATTTCTTGGTTTCTTGATCTTAACATATTCAAATAAATCTCATTTTAACATATTTTCATTCAATTTAGTCTAATAACGCATAAATGGGTAAATTACATTTTTACCCCTAATATTTCGCACTTTCACAATTTAGTCTTTATTCCACAAAACACAAAATACACAAAATTTGGTCACACTCCTTAAGGGCCGAATCTTCCTAGTACCCATATAAGTCCATACATTTCATTTATTTCACCTTTGAGTCCTTCAAAAATTTATTTTTGTAATTTAGCCCTAACTACTCAAAATCACCAAAAACTTCAACACAAAACATATTAATCTTTAACATATCTTTCATTTTTCATCAACAACTATCAAAAAGCTCAAGCACTCATCAATGGCAAAACACAAAATCATCATCAATTCACAAAATTGAACCATGGGTTTTAAAGAACACAAAGCAATGATATCAAAAATGTGAAAATTATCAAAAACCAAACAAAAGACTAACCTTAATCTAACTCCCAATGGCCGAACCTTAGCCAAGCTTTTCTCTTTTTCTTCTTTCTCCAGTTTCGACAATGGAGAAGATGATATGATAGTGGCTTCCTTTCTCTTTTTTTTTTATTCTTTCTTTAATTCATTATGTCTCCAATAACCCAATTTCCTATTATAATATCTAATTCAACAAATAAATTGCCCATCATCAATCCATCTTGGCCGGCCACTATAAGGGAATTGGGCAAATTTGACATGCAAGTCCACCTTTGTGTTGACATGCACTAATAAGCCCTTTAAAATTAGCCTATCATATTTCACCATGTCTCATGTTGATCCCTATTTAATAATTCCTCATACAATTGGCAAAATTAGGGAATGAAATTTCCACATATGCATGTACACACATAATAAGCATAGAATATAAAATTAATTATTTTCATAACTCGGTTTTGTGGTCCCAAACCACTTCCCGACTAGGGTCAATTTAGGGCTGTCACAACTCTCCCCCACTTAAGAAATTTTCGTCCCCGAAAATCTTACCGATAAATAGGTTTGGGTATCGTTCTTTCATCGAGCTCTCGGTTTCCCAAGTAGCTTCCCCGATCCCGTGTTTGAGCCATAACACCTTAACTAACGGAACCCTTCTGTTTCGCAACTCTTTCACTTCACGAGCTAGGATACGAATCGGTTCTTCTTCATAACTCAAGTCAGATTGAATTTCAACTTCCGAGGGATTAATCACATGTGACGGATCGGATCTATAACGCGAAGCATCGAAACATGAAAAACATTGTGAATCCTTTCAAGTTCAGGGGGTAAAATCAATCTATACGCCACTGGACCAATTCTTTCGGATATTTCATACGGCCCAATGAACCTCGGATTCAATTTGCCCTTACGGCCAAATCTGAGTACCTTTTTCCAAGGCAAAACTTTAAGAAACACTTTATCTCCAACCTGATATTCAATGTCTTTTCTTTTCAAATCCGCATACGACTTTTGACGATCTGTGGCTACCTTCAGACTTTCACTTGTTGACATATTAAACATCTCGAAACAAAATCGGAGATGTCTCGTTTCATACCATGCCACCAAAATCGACGTTTCAAATCGTTGTACATTTTCGTACTCCCCGGGTGAATTGACATTCGGCTACAATGGGGCTTCGTTCAGAATCATCGAAATGAGTTCCGAATTCCTTGGAACACACAAACGACTTCTGAACCTCAAACAATCATCATCATCGATTTGAAACTCCGATTCCTTGTTCGGAACACACTCAGCCCGTTTTGCAACCAATTCATCATCGACTTTCTGAGCTTCACGAATTTGATGAATCAATAATGGTTTGGCTTTTAATTCAGCTACTAACACATTGTCGGGTAGAACAGACAAGTGTACATTCATCGCTCGCAAAGAAAATAGTGATTTCCGGCTTAAGGCGTCCGCAACCACATTAGCCTTTCCCGGGTGATAATTAATGACCAGCTCATAATCTTTCAACAACTCAAGCCAACGCCTTTGTCGCAGATTCAAGTCTCGCTGGGTCATCAAATATTTGAGACTTTTGTGATCCGAAAATACATGGCACTTCTCACCAAACAAATAATGTCGCCATATTTTCAAAGCAAATACGATGGCAGCTAGTTCGAGATCATGGGTTGGATAATTGCTCTCGTGTGGCTTCAATTGTCTTGACGCATAGGCCACAACTCGACCTTCTTGCATCAATACGCAACCCAACCCAAGTAGGGATGCGTCACTATAAATGACAAACTCTTTGCCTGATTCGGGTTGCACTAAAATTGGAGCTTCAGTCAAATGAGTTTTCAGTTGATCGAAACTTTTCTGACATTTCTCCGTCCATTCGAACTTAACATCCTTTTGAAGTAGCTTCGTCATTTGTGTGGCTATCATCGAGAAACCTTTGACAAATCGTCGGTAATAACCGGCGAGTCCCAAAAAGCTCCGAACCTCAGTAATATTTCTCGGAGGTTTCCAGTTAAGTATGGCTGAGATTTTGTTCGGGTCAACTCGAATACCCGATGCGGATATCACATGACCCAAGAAGCTAACCTCTCTTAACCAGAACTCACACTTACTGAACTTAACATATAACTGCTTATCCCGCAAAATTTGTAACACTAGCCTCAGATGCTCGGCATGTTCGGTCTCATCTCTTGAATAGACCAGGATGTCATCAATGAACACAACTACGAACCGATCCAAATATGGTCTGAAGATCCGATTCATCAAATCCATAAATACCGCAGGGGCATTAGTGAGCCCAAACGGCATCACTAAGAATTCGTAGTGACCATATCTCGTTCTGAAGGCAGTTTTGGGTATGTCCAAATCTCGAATTCGCAACTGATAATAGCCCGATCTCAAATCTATTTTTGAGGACACTGAGGCTCCCTTAGTTGGTCGAACAAATCATCGATGCGCGGCAACGGATATTTGTTCTTTATCGTCACTTTATTCAGTTGACGATAGTCAATGCACAACCTCATGGTTCCGTCCTTCTTTTTCACGAACAATACTGGTGCACCCCAAGGTGAGAAACTTGGTCGAGCAAAACCTCTATCCGTCAATTCTTGCAACTGAGCCTTCAACTCTTTTTACTCGGTTGGTGCCATACGATACGGAGCTATCAAATCGGCGTAGTTCCAGGTACAAGCTCAATACCAAACTCTACCTCCCGAACAGGTGGTAAACCCGGTAATTCTTCAGGAAAAACATCCGGGTATTCACAAACCACCGGCACAGATTCGGGTTTCTTTTCTAATTCTTTGTCATCAAGTACATACGCAAGGTATGCTTCGCAACCTTTTCTTACATATTTCTGTGCCAACATTGAGGATATTACAGCTGGCAACCCATCCAAGTCCGCTGGAAAACAGGAACCTCGGATTACTAGGGGACATTTCTTACACACTTTGTCGACAAGCACGTAACGACTCAAGGGATTTGACACCCGAATTACGAACTCAGTAGACTCAATAGGTAAAGTCTTACTGGATGCTAAAGTTTCACGTATGTAAGAATGAGTAGAACCGGGGTCAATCAAAGCAATTACATTAGTATCAAAGAGAGTAAAAGTACCGGTAATAACATCAGGCGAAGAAGCATCCTCGCGGGCACGTATAGCATAAGCTCCAGCAGGCGCACGAGCCTCGGATCTGGTCGTAGCATCTCTAGATCCTCTCTGACCACCACTAGCATTGCCCGTATTTCTAGATGGTCTACCTCGAGCAGTGGTAGCACCCGGTTTCTCACTCTGATTTACATTCTGTTCAGACATCCTCGGGCAATCTTTAATGAAGTGGTCAACTGATCCACACTTGTAACAGGAGCGGTCATGGAATCTACAACTCCCCGAATGCCATTTACCACAATATCGACATTCTGTTCTGTCTCGACGTTCATTCCCAACACTGGCGATCGAAGTGCCTTGGGTACCCACAGGGGGTCGATCACGATCTCGTCTAAAAAGGCCCGAAGTGCCTCTAGACCGACCCACATCATCTCGAAATTTCTTCGATGCCTGTTGAAGAGACCTTCCCGAGGATCTTTTACGAAACTCTCCAGTTCTCACATCAACTTTTTGTTTTTCTATTCTAAACTCTTCGGCTTTACAAGCTCGCTCGACATCGTCGCTATCCGTAGCCTTAAATTCAGTAGCCCTATGTTTTCGGATTTTGTCAACTGGGGGCTTATTTGACCTTATTTGGTCAGTTACCGGAGGTATTGTAGGTGCGGGGGTTGTATAGTCGGGAATGGAGGTTGTGGAACAGCCGTATTAGTTCGAATGTATTGGTTAAACCAATCATTCATCACGCTATAGAAAGCTTGTCTAGCTTCATCATTCGGGTTACTAGCATTCGGTTGAGAGTCCGCCGGCGCTGTCCCTTGTGCGGGAGCAGGCGCTACACTCTCAAGATCATCAGCTACCACTCGGTCGGGATCGGGATCCATTACTATAATTAAACACATTTGCAAATGTCAGAAATCACCACACTATCAGATAATCACATAAAATGGCATGTATAGCTAGACCCAACGCATTACGGTAGTCCTAGAATCGACTAAACCGTAGCTCTGATACCAATCAATGTAACACCCCGAACCCGAGACCGACACCGGAGTCGAACACGAGGTGTTAACAGACTTTAAACCCCTTATAAAAATATTTCCCAGACGCTGCCCAATCTGCATACTAGTCGCTTTAAAAATCATATCTTGAGTTTCACAACTCGAAAATCAGTTTCGTGATTTTTCCCTGAAACTAGACTCATATGCCCATCTACATATTTTTTTCTAGAATTTTTGGTCAGGCCAATTAGTACAGTTTATTAGTCAAAGTCCCCCATGTTACAGGGATCGACTACACTGACCTTTGCGCATTACGACTTGGATATCTCCCTGCACAGAGCTTCAATACTGATGCCGTTTGTTTCTATGGAAACTAGACTCAGAGAGGAATCTATACATATATGGTATGACTCCTAATTATCTCTGGTTAATTTATAATGAATTTCCAAAGTCGGAACAGGGAATCCAGAAACTGTTCTGGCCCTGTCTCACGAGAACCTGAATATCGCTTAACATACTGTCCATATGATCATTTCGTTACTTTCCTATGAAAATAGATTCATCAGGGTTCGTTTACATAATTTATTCACTATTTAATTCCATTCCTACTATTTTTAGTGATTTCCCAAATCTACATCACTGCTGCTGTCAGCATCTGCCTTTAAGGTAGACTTTACCTATTTCATAGTTTCCATAATTCAACTAGCCCTTTTAACATGAGTAGCACAAATGATGATGGTGATTAACCATTCCCATGGCCAATCCTTGTCAAGCATATTCACACTAAATGATTATAACATTATACTCAAACATATATAAGCCATTTTCGCATGGCTAACCAAAATTATACAAGTCCAAAGGGTCCATGACCCACAACAAACGGGTAGTCCTATACATGCCATATCCAGAGTTCAACTAAAAGAGTACCAAAAGAGCTTTGATAGTGTGGATGACTTCGACTTCGATGATCCCGAATCCGATAGCTAACGAACAATATCTATAAAACAGAGAGCCAAAGCAACGGGTAAGCATTTAAAGCTTAGTAAGTTTCAAGTAATGAAATCGGCTTTGACTAAAGTATTGCATTCACATAGCTAAATAAATCACTTATTAATTCACATTCTCATAAGCATACTTACTTCACACTTCATCAACATATACACACACAAGGTATCAACCTATCTAAAAGCCGAAAATTCGTTAGTCGATTGAACGAATATTATTTAAAGCGAATCGACTTTTTTTTTTCGAAGCACATGCAAACATACCTTATCGTTTGGGTTATCGAGCGTATTAATTGAATTTATTGCAGCACAAAACGCTCACATTCAAACCCAAGTTTCTTCGGAATTTAGCCGGATATAACCACAAGCTCAATTGCCTTCGGGTCTTAACCCGGGTATAGCAACTCGCACGAATGCCTTCGGGTCTTAGCCCGGATATATCAACTTGCACAATTGCCTTCGGGTCTTAGCCCGGATATATCAATTCGCACAAACGCGTCGGGTCTTAGCCCGATATATCAGTTCGCACAAATGCCTTCGGGTCTTATCCCGGATATATCAATTCGCACAAATGCCTTCGGGTCTTATCCGGATATATCAATCGCACAAATGCCTTCGGTCTTAGCCGGATATATCAATTCGCACAATGACTTCAGGTCTTAGCCCGGATATATCAATTCGCACAAATGCCTTCGGGTCTTAGCCGGATATATCAATTCGCACAAATGCCTTCGGGTCTATCCCGGATATATCAATTCGCACAAATGCCTTCGGGTCTTAGCCCGGATATATCAATTCGCACAAATGCCTTCGGGTCTTAGCCCGGATATCATTCAAATGCTCATGCACACATATATCAACAATCATGACACATCCATATTTCACTTTCGTTACTAAGGCTCAAACACAAAGCATTTATTAAACCTTTCCAATTTCGGCTCAATAGCCACACACAAAGAGCATGATTTCAATTGGCTTTATAACATAGTCTCTATGCACATTCGACTATCCATCATAGTATGACTAATCATTTCAATATAATTCAAGTAGGGTCATACTCGAAGACTTACCTCAGATGTTGTCGAACGACTTCAATGGCTATTCAATTACTTTTTCCTTCCCTTTATCGGATCTAGTTCCCCTTTGCTCTTGAGCTTAAGTTCAACAAAATTTAAAATAGTCATTAATCGACTATTCAAGTATTACTTTCAGAATAATATATATATTGATCCGACTTTCACACACATAGATTATAGTAAGCTTTATAATATCAATAAATAATTCATTGGCAAATTTTCATTAATGTTTACAACAAAATCACATATTCACTACGAGCTGTTTTCCTGAGCAGCAGTTACTAAATTATTTATAACTGGAGCTACTAAACTCCAAATCACTTTCCGTTAATTTTCCCTAATATAGACTCGTATATCTTCCATCCATAAATTTTCAGAATTTTAGGCTTGGCCAATCAATACCAGATTTTTCTTAAAGTTTCCCCTGTTTCACTGTTTGACTATTCTGACCACTCTTCACTACGAATCAAATTTCTCATTTTACAGAATTCAAAATGTGTTGTATTTGATCTCATTTGAAACTAGACTCATTAAGGAGTCTAAGCATATAAATTTTATCTTATAATCATTTTTGTACAATTTATAATGATTTCTAAAACAGAACAGGGAATCTAGTAGTCATTTTGACTCAGCCCCACAATACTTCAAATATCTCAAGATCGGTAACTCTTTTGTTTTTATAGTTTCTTTTGTAAGAAATAGACTCTTCAACTTTAATGACATAATTCACTCAGCTTCTAATTCAACTCCTACAAATTATGGCGATTTTCCAAAATCACCTTACTGCTGCTGTCCCAAACAGATTATTACCAAATCAAATACTAACATTAGCATTTCACCTTAATAGCTAGCTTACCAAGCCTTAATTTAACATATAATTCACACATATCACATTCAGCTATATATACATTTATCATATTTCCATTTCAGCATATATAACTAACATTTATTCCGAAATTTTAATATCTAATTGCTTATAAACTTTCTTCGGATGTCGTCGACTAATGATCGGCTACTCAACTACTTCGATTTTCCCCGATTAAATCCAATTTCTTGGTTTCTTGATCTTAACATATTCAAATAAATCTCATTTAACATATTTCATTCAATTAGTCTAATAACGCATAATGGGTAAATACATTTTACCCAATATTCACTTCACAATTAGTCTATCCAAAAACAAAAAACAAAATTGGTCACACCTAAGGGAATCTTCCTAGACATAAATCCAACATTCATTATTCACTTGATCCAAAAATATTTAATAGCCAATACTCAAATCACCAAAACTAACAAAACATATAATCTTCAATCTTCATTTATCACACTAAAACTCAAGCATCAATGAACAAATATATCATTCACTGAACCATTAAACACAGCTGATCAAAAATGTTATCAAAAACCAAACAAAAGACAACCTTAATCTAACTCCCAATGGCCGAACCT